>NW_011887740.1:4969811-5025676 GCF_000806365.1 Fopius arisanus | reverse complement strand
TTTTTTTTTGATGTTTTTGATGTTTGATACAATGGGGTAAGAGGGCGGTCTGGACTTTGGCGGCGGCTTCAGAGAGAAAATAATTTGGATGTGAAGGATTCTTCGGGTTGGGATTATCAGGACATGCTGTATCGATTTTTCTTGGTTTTTAGGGTCTGGAA
Source organism: Fopius arisanus (assembly GCF_000806365.1). NCBI lineage: Eukaryota > Metazoa > Arthropoda > Insecta > Hymenoptera > Braconidae > Fopius > Fopius arisanus. The sequence goes on along the minus strand of NW_011887740.1, from coordinate 5,025,515 downwards.
ATTGATCGATCGGTTGGATGGATGATTATTGGAAATTGGAACGTGGGATTTGTGGAGAGGACGAGTTGTCTTTGTTCTGGTCTGTTAGATTTGGGTGATATTAATCCTGCGAGCGGCGGGATTTGGGAAATATTGTGACTGAAGGAGCCAATAAATATGTTTTTTGGGAGATATTGGGGGTTGTTTGATGAGGGGGGAATAGAGTGGCCGAGGTTCGGTGACTGGGATATTTGGCAATATTGAGCAATAAAAGTGATTCGAGTAATTGGGGGAAGCACTAACAGGATAGGAGTGTTTTTTTTTCGGACAATGGGGGATGATTGGGGATTGGGAAGTCTTAGGGAGGCTCTGATTTTTTTTTGCACATTTTAACGATAACCTGCAGAACACTAACTTTTTTCATTCAAAAATTTAATCATATTTCCAAGCGGGTGATCTACGATTTTCGCGGTAAGAAATGGTACCTGTCAGACTCCCGGGGATTCCCAAAAAAAGGGTATCGGACAATATGTGTCAATAAAGGCACCCCGGATAATTCAGAAAATCACCTAACAGAATGTAGACGGTTTTTCCTCCCCGAGGTGGATGGATAAATGGGTATTAGGCCACCCTGAAACACCCCCGGGGCGTCTGTATGCAGATATTTTCTCGCAATAACTAAGTCTGAAAACGTTGTGGTACATGCAACAATGGCGTTTAACGAGAGCATGTGTCCTGAATGAAAGTACAGAGGAGTGAGTGGTGACCCAACGACGAGGGATTATCCCCTGCAGATTATCGCCGGTGTAAATTTCTTTGCCCAGATCCTCATGACCGGGATCTAACTTCACTGGCGTCATCATTTTAGGAAAGACCAGGGGAGTATTCGGGGTATTCTACAATAACCTCTAGCTCACTGGCAACTTTGCCCTGCACCCGATTAAACAGCGAAAAGGAGAGGTACAGAGAGATGGGAGGGCAAAGCCCTGAATACGCAGATGTTGACGTGAGAGTAAACGTGAATTCTTGATTGCGGAAATGAAGCGCCCGACGTGAACACGGTGTAGGTTTGTTGGGAGGGGGTGGAGAATTCTCGAATGAGACCATTGCTCGTTGAATTAATTGGACGTAGCGCGGATGAGTTCGGAGTCAAAGTGAGCCGAAACAATTCTACGATTCTCAGTGAAGAATCGAAGTTTCAAGTTTTCAGCGAGTTTTCATTGTTTGAATTTCACCAACTAGCCGTAGCCCTTTATTTTTGGAAAGATTATCGATGGAGGATTATCCTTTGTTGCAGCTTACGACGAGGACCCGGAGCTAACGTGCAGGATGCCAGTGGATACTCAGCACTGCATCATGCTGCATTAAATGGCCACAAGTAATGAATCACAATTTTATAATAATTCAATCTACTTATTATTTTATGGCGATATTAAAAAATAATTGATGGATTGATGAATTTTAGAGATGTTGTGAAGATTCTACTTCAGTATGAGGCATCGACGAATGTTGTCGATGCCAAAGGCTCATCACCACTTCATTTGGCAGCGTGGGCTGGTGATGCTGATATCGTTCGTTTAATTCTGAGTCAAGGGCCATCCGTACCAAATGTCAATCTCGCCGTACGTCATTGTCAATTCACCATTGAATTATTTACCAAAATATTTGTTTCAATTTTTCAGTGAATATGACTATTATTTTTTTTGCAGACAAAGGACAATGAAACGGCTCTACACTGTGCCGCACAGTATGGCCATACGGAAGTCGTGTCACAGCTGCTGCAGTACGGATGTGATCCCAGTATCCGTAACAGCCGGGGCGAGTCTGCACTCGATCTCGCAGCACAATATGGCAGGTAGATAGCTGAGATAAAAAATGAAAGTTTATGAAGAGATATGTCATTCTGAATGGATCATCCAAATAAATCTATAAATATGATCAATCCCAGAAGAACTCAACGATTTAACTCTATTATTCCCATTACATTTAATTTCACCTAGAGTTGAATAATTCGTGCTGAATAACTGATGATTTACAGACTAGAGACTGTTCAACTACTGGTTAGAACTCATCCCGAGTTGATCGAGCCCCTGAGATGTTCTTCCTCATCCTTGATCTTCCCTCATACGCCCCTGCATTTGGCATCACGAAATGGTCACAGGTGAGTTATTACTTTTACTCGATAACTGACAAATTAATATCACTCGAGATATTGAATAGCTCGTGATATGGATTTAGCTTGACAATTGCTTGACAATGAATAGACGTTTGTAATACGTTGAGGGCCATGGCCAGCCCTCATTTGTACCCCGTGTTAGACCTTTCGTATAACTACGACGAGCCATTTGCAGTGGCCCCCCACCGATTAGAGCCAATCAGACAGCACACCGTTGCATAATCCCGTTTCAGTTCGATATATACTGGGCTTTCACATACATATGGACAAGAGGATGGGCTTGCTGGTAGCAGTTAGTCCATAGTACTGTATTAACATGGCCACGCCAACCGCTCAGGGGTCACCCCAGCTATCCTGTGTATCTCCCTCTCATTTTACACACCCCTCCTCTTCATTCCCTCTTGCCCTTCAGCCCTTTGCTATATAGATGTACCTATAACAGCCATCCGTGCGAATGCCTGATCGCTTTCCTATTACGCGAATCGTATTAGACACGAGACGTTGCATGTTGTCGACCTAAGATATTGCCTGATAAGGGACCAGGGGGACAAATCTTCGAGGGGTTAATCCTCCATACCCCGCATGCCTCGACGACATACCTATTACTGTAATAGATTTCGTGAGGTAACTTGTTAGCCTAGCAAATATCAATTTTAGGAAATATTGTTTTCGCATGAATTTCGAATGCCAGTCTTTGGGAATTTGTCTTTTCAATGGATCTTAAATATCTATAAATGGATCAATGAAAATTATTATATATTATAATAAATATATTATTGATTAAAATTCAAAGACGAAAAGAGAAATTACTGTCAATCATTAAAAATGTGCACGGAGTACACGGAGAGGAAAACATTGGGAACAGTGGGAAAAGTGAAAAGTCTTATAGGTAGGAAAATTTGGGAATCAGTTCTATAAAATTTACTGCGCCATTTTATTTTTATTCAAGTGAAATTGGTACTCACGACCTCTGATATGTCAGGCGAAGGATCTTACTCATACGCCAGAGGTTTGCTATTGTTATTGTGTCGAATGGCTGACCGTCTCTACTTGTTTACAAGAGATCGAACGCACGCTCCGCCCCCGTCATTTGATTCCGTTGTGTTGATGATGACAAAGCCAATTGACCAATGAGAGAAGAGTTTTATTCGGAATGGCCAATAAGAAATAGAGTTGCGCGTGAAAAGATCGGATGATTCCCGATAAAAATTATTGAAATCATTCTTCAGCGCACGATTACGTGACTACTCACGTCCTCTTTCCTGTTTTTTTCTCTCCGTGTATGATCCCACGTTCCTCTGAAATCTGCACACAAAAAAAAGCGTCAAAGGCATAAAAGATTATGCATCAGTAAATCCTCCAATATCCACTCCTGATTATGCAAAATGAATAGCCAAAAACGAAATCACTTTTTTTCTGAAATGAAAGCGCGGTGAATACCCAATAACATGACCATCGAAATCCGCTCTCACCCCGCCACCCCCTGATAAACGAAATGGCCGTGTTATGTTAGCATCACCATTTAATCTTCCGTTTTAAGCCTTTAGAATAATCTCGGGTTATACCAGGAATTTAAATTGTTGGAAATTGAAATTGCCGCGAAACAACCAACAATGTTACATTGTAATCGCGACCCATCCCCCGTATCATCGCCTTCTCCCTCATGTTTTTCCCACGCACAGTGTTTTTGTCCTGGCAATAACGCGTTTGCCTCTATACGTCGAATGCCAATAATCGTTTCAACAACGCCTCGACTATAATGCTATGATCGCATTTCGCCACAGACGAATGAATTCCCCAGCATTTCCCAGTTCGAATGCCGAGTGAGAGACAAATACAGCCATCCTAAGCCCCAATATCTCTGTCACACAACTCCAAACCGCTGACATTTTATCATGCCGAACTTTGGTTAAATAACGGCTGGTGCGTGATCTTTTTTTCTTTGCAAATAATGGAGAGGGAAATTGCATTAAAAGCGCATTTGTAAAATCCCGTTGAGTGTGTAGGTGTGATGAAACATGACTGGTTCTGTAAAAAAAAAAAATGGTGAAAGGGGTGGAAGAGGGATGAGGAATGATGGAGAGGGTAGGGAGGGTTGTTGTCCATACGCACGTGCGTGAAAATCTGAACGCCTATGGGTACCTCTGGGCAATGGGATTTCATGGGCATTGGGGATTGCCATGACCAAAATTTCACCAACGAAATAGACAAAGAGGGAAAATATATACTGAAGGGGTGGCGGTGGGTGGTGAGCACCACCAGGCGGGGTAATGTCAATTATCGGATTCAATATCTCTGCTCTCGGTAAGCCAGTACAAATACCCCTATGGTACGGTAATAACAACATAGGTGCATTGCGAATCCGATCTCACCGGCTTCAATCCTATCTGGCGATGGATGGCTGCCGCTACCGCTGCTTGATTCACTGGGCCCTCCCTTTTCCCTCTATATATGGCTCATCCCCACGGCATTATATTCCAAACTCTATGTACTATATGTAGAGTTATTTTCCTGTGGTTTCTCTCTTGCTCCCTGCATTCCAATACAAATCGTGAATTTCTGTCCTTTACTTTATCGTGGAGCTTCGCCCAGTGGCAGAATCGTACCGGCAACAGGAATATTTCTGTATGCATAACGTCGGCTGTATTTTGATATAGAATCGTCCGAGAAATTGATTCTGCTGGGTGGGACATGTTATCACAACGTCAGATTGTCTTGATGATATCAGGACTTTTTTGAATTATTCATAAATCGAGTGTAGCTACTTAGAGGGGAAATTGGTGAATAAAAAATTGGAAAGTCAAGACTGATCGGTAATTACATCGACGTACAATGTTTATCAGCTGAATAAATTACTCATGTTTAGTTTGGAATTTATTTGAGAGACAAGTAGGGTGACCATAAAATGATAAAATAAAATTTACAGGGCTGTGGTTGAGGTGTTACTGGCATCCGGGGTGGATGTCAACACACGCACCTCAGCAGGTACTGCTATGCATGAAGCAGCCCTGTGTGGGAAAATGGAGGTGGTAAGGGCACTTTTGGATCGTGGAGTGGATCTTGGTATTCGCGATTCGAGGCATAACACAGTTTTGGATTTACTTGGACAATTTCCACCTCATGTTACACACGATATCACCGCAGTGATAAAACGTAAGTATATTCTGTTATCGAATTACGAACCCTTGGGTTCATTTTTTTATCTAATCACAATTTTTTTCAAGGACATCGATCGTCTTCCGGAGTGGAGAGTGATGCGGACAGTGAAAATTTACCACCGATACCAGTCCAGGGCAATGACTCACTGGGTAGCCCCTATGAGAATGTTCGTCCTGGCGATGATTTATCTCCTGGTGAAGGATCGTCACCCACACAGTGGCAATTTTACCACAAACCTCGGGACGAGGATCGCCGAGTTTCCGGTACATCTGTCATGTCTTTGTAAGTTTTCAAAACTCTCATATCTTTCATATCATATTCGTAATCATTTTAACAATACCTTTCACACCGAGAGAAATATGAACTTTGTGGTGGAATAATTATCTGCACTCCTAATTACATCTCCATTGAGATGTTCCGGTTATCATCAATAATTCAGCCCTTATGACGTACAAGGCACTGACCATAAAAATTCTTCAAGTGAAATTAACATGCTACAAGTTAATGTATATTAAAATTTGCATTTAAAATGTACAGATTTTCTCGTGGCTCGTAAATTGACGTGACAGATATTTTTTCTCTCTGTGGTTTCGTCAATGTCAGTCTTCACAATGTCTAGGAATCGAAATAACGGAGAAATATATAGGAGTGAATATAGAGACTTTGTAAGAGCCGTAAGATCTGCGAAAAAAAAAATTCTCATGATAATTTCGCCATCTCTGGAAGGCTGCGGTACAATTGACTTCAGTTATTTACGTATTTCGTCACTGAATGACAACTCATGTCTTTCGTCCATTTTCCATTGAAAGACATCTCTCATTTAATCTTTCTCACCCTGTTATGTCTTGTTTTTATTGGTTTCTCTGGAAGCATCTGGAAGCTGTATTACCTATAACACGTGATTTCCTCAGTGAAGGCCATCACTTTTTTATACGTTTACATTTAAACATGTGAAATATGTTAAAAAAAAGGAATTAACACTTATTGTTTTTTTCCAATGCATTTTGTAACATAAAATCATCGTAAAATATGCGACAGAATCATTCCACCTACGGAGTACATTATTCTCTCAGTGAAATAACTCAATATGAAACGTCTACATTCATAAATAAACAAGCACCATACATCACCCTAATTACAATACCAAGAACCCCTCGGATTCTATACCTCCGAGTCTCGCGAGAATGTAATTAAGAACAATGCCCGAGGTAAGAATCACACCGTCAGCCAAATGAATGCATCAAGCAAAATCACGACAATTTCAACAACAGTACGAAATCCCCCATTTCATTACAATTCGCGCTGGTTTTATGCAGTGTGTCACGGTTACTGAGCATACTCAAAAAAAAAAAATTGGAGCAGACAAAAAAAGACTAGCCAAGAAAATAAAACCGCGTATCTCTTGACAAAGGCGTATCGACCATCTCTCAGCAAAATTCACCTCCACTCTTTTTCTCTTACATTTCGCTCTTTCTTCAACTAAAAATTCTGAGCGAAATTGTGAGGTTGATACACGGAGAGAAATACAGGGAAATAATTGTGGCCTGGATGATTTCAGTCTTTTTTATATAAAATCATTTATTATTTGCTCCGGAAAATTTGGGGTATTTTCCCGTTTTTTTTTTTTTGACTCCTCAAAATTACACAGTTCCAATTTACACGCGTACAACCAAATAAAAGGGATGTCACAATAAAAAAAATAGATCCTTGCCGGACATGCCAGAGGTCGTGAGTTCAAATCTCACTTGAATAAAAAAAAAAGGATACAGTAATTATTACGGAGCTGATTCTTGAATTTTCGTACCCACGATATTTACGTTTAAAACATGAATTTTTACGGAACTCCTCACGAATCATTTCCAATATTTTTCTCTCCGTGTATTTTGTGGGTATCAACACGTCGATATGGACTCCCCCGAAATCCCGGGCGTTTTGCGTTTAATACAGGAGATGTGGGCAAACAAAAGCACAGATGTAGACCGAGCCACATGATCATAACGGTTGAGGAGGAGTTTGAGGGAGATGGAAATATCAAAATGAGGGACGTGAGGAGAGGAGGTGAATGCTGGAAGGTGCAGGAATAACCGTGTGGCATAACGCTTCTCTGGATTGGGTGAGTGGATTCAGAGGGGTGGGCAAGGGTGAGGGGTGAATTCTGGTGGATGACTTGGGGGATGGATGGGGTGAAGAGGTGGTGTAGCTCCAGCGCGTTAAGCACCGCTTGGCTTGGTTTAATTTTCCTGATGTAGGCAGGGTGGATGGTTGAAGTCCGTGGGTGTACGCCTCGGGGTCACCCTCTGCACTGGTACAAACTATGAAGGGGGGGCTCTCTCGATTTGCCACTGCTTGAAACCTCACTGGCCAGGACCAACCAGCTTCCCTTCATACCACCTTTTCTATCCCCGCGTTACCATTGAATGTTTGACGCTGTTGGCCCGGTACCACCGCCTCGAGATGAATCCATCATGTTAAACAATGTAAATTTTACCTCCTTCTCAGCCCAAAACTCAACCATTTTTTATCAACGAGTAGTTATTTTTTTCCGTCAATTCTGGAAATTTCGGGAATTTTTCGATGCCAGTGACTTGGGGGAATTTATTTTGATAAAACAATTGTCAGTTGTTCTGTGTGAGGGCTAAGTAATTGCGAGTAATTTAAAATAATTGACGAAATGTTCAGGCATTTCAGTGATGACCAGCTGGGTGCCCAGGGAGTTGGGCAGATGAACGATGATTACTCTGATCCAAGCTCGCTGTTTGATAGTGTACTATTGTCAATGTCTGATACAATGACCTCAATTAATACATTCACAAGCTCCGATCGAACACCCGATGAAAGACTGTTTAACACATCTACCAACACAACACCAGTAACATCTGGTGACACCCTACGGTATGAACACATAGATGGAACAAGTGCTTATTATTTCATAACAAAACAGATCATCGCCAGATTTTTATTCATTTGGATTTAGCTGTTTGAGTATCAAAGTCTTGAGTTATGAGCATTCGGTGTGGATTAGCGCGCTTGCTTCATCAGAGATAGTTTTTCAATATTTTTAAATATTTCATTGAACTTTTATGATGCCGCCGAGATCATTTGCTGGGTCAATTGAGCGATTAATGATAAATTTTAATGTTTGGCTGTTCAGGGGGTCTGACAGCGGTCTCTATCAAACACCACCGGTGCCTCGTTGCACAGAGGGTAGTTATGCCTCGGAGGATCTGTCCTTGACATTGCCCCCGGGACTGAGTGGAAGGGAGTCAGACCAATTGAGTGTCTCCTCCTCGTCCAGTATTGGTGGATCAAGCCGAAGGGACAGGCGTTGTTTGCCAAATGATTCTTGTGCCCCTGGTATATATTTGCCAATGGCACCTCTGTCGAGCTCTCTCCACAGTTCCGCATCCAACAGCAAAGTCTCAGTAAGTCTCACTTTCACCGAGTTCTTGTCCAAACCTCCACAATCCTTTTGTTCAATTCTTTAAAAAATTTATGGAAATTAAAGGTATAGTTTAGTTCTGCAAGATTATGATTGTTCTTTTCAGCCAACTCCACCGAAAAAGCCACCCCGAAGAAACCTATCAGTATCTCCAACACATCTCCAAACCCAGATGTCATTATCCGCCGATTGTTCACTGGGTCCAAGCAATTACGAGTATTTATTTTTGGCAAGAAGTGGAGCAAGGAGTCACATAGATCTTGAGACCCTTCAGTCCCGCAGGGATCACTTACGTCACGTAACAAGAAGTGTAGATCAATACGTGGACATGAAGGCTCGTTACAGCGATGGTAACAAACGGCCAGAGGTCGAGCCAGTGGCAGTTACAGCAGTCTACGGTGATAAGCTCATCAAACTGCAAAATCCACGGCGAAAGCTACGTCGACACGCTGAACGAGCTTACGAGAATTATGACTTTGAGAATACTCCAGGTGTTGATGTATCTCCCTGCAGTGAGAGTGCGGTATCCCATGACCAGACGTTCGTATCAAATGCATTTCTGACGCTGAAGTCCTCACAGGAGAGTTTACTCGATGATAAACGTGAAGGTGATGGACAATTGCTCACAGAAGCAACTGACAAAAGATTGAAGCGCGTTCAGATGCTAATCCCAACAAGTCCAACACACTACATTCAACCACCGACACCGGACCATCCACCTCCGTCCGCGTTGCAAGCTGAGAAATCAATCCACGAGAGAATTCGTCCGCTGAGTCAAGTGAGTAATGTAAAACATTCAAATACACCAGATTATTTGACAAGAGCTCAGAGAGATATTCATATCCTTTGTGCGATTTTTATCTACTCCCACGGTGTCATACATCGTTCAAATAAATGCCCCGCGATGTGTAAAACTTGAAGCGCCGCCCAATTTCTCTCGGTAGAATAGCTCTCGAGTTCGGTGCGCATGTATCCTCCAACGGTGAAGTGAATCTCACTATCAAACCCGTTGAAACTGATGTATAATCCACTGGGAGAAAGTCTTCAAGTTCTTTGTAAGATTTCGGTGCGCAGTTTGACCCATAAAATTCAAAGTCATTTAACTCAAAGATCTCAGATAAACTCAGGTAATCATAAAATAACTTAAATTCTCTCTAATGAATTGAAGATTATTCAGAATCAAGCGGTAATGGTGGGATCCGATGAAAAATGATGCATGAAGAGAGAAAAATATAAAAATTCCACTGGAGTTGAACAGACGATAAACAGCAGTGGATAGAATGGAGCTCTGCCTTTAATATATAAGCATCGTGTTTGATCTGTGATGCGATTTACAAGGGGGAGGTGTGGAGGGATATCCTCCTCCTCGTGCTACCACCCACTTCTTCTTGGAAGCCGGTTGGATTCACCCGTTTGCCGTGTCATCCTGTGATCGTTCTGGTGTGTTCAACCCATATATAACCCCATCCTCCTCAACCACTCGAGCCAACGTCTTCTCCTCGTTTCTCATCGTGTATATATCCCAAAAGGGGCATCACTGACTCCTCTGAATATCCATAACACATCCTCCTCGAAATCAGACTGCCGTATATCCCTGTATCGTTATATAGATACCTCCACAGTGTCTCTTACCTCCTTTCATATGTGCATTCCCGCAATCCTGCTCTTTCGCGTTGAGCCTTCGACACGCTTCACAAAATATTGCACAGTGAATATCTCGTCCCCTGTCCTCACCGCTTTCACCAAAGCAACTGCCATGCTCGTCTTCCTTGGCTTTTCCACCTTATTCCCCTTCAACGGAGGGCCTATTTCATCTTTCTGTGTCTGGGGGATGTACATAACTGCAAATATGTTTGATGCTCGCCAAATGCTTTTGCTAGGGTTATCCTTAAGGACGTGTGTGCCATTTCCACACAACGTGAAATGATCATCGATGTGTTTGCATCTCTGGTGATGGTTCTGTTTGAAGATGATGGGTGAGTTGGCAAGGGGTTGGAAACTCTTGATGTGGGCGATGAGATTTCAAATGAGATCCTCGGAATCTAGAGTACGAGGCGTTGAATTACTTCAGGCTTTCGGGGAATTTTTGTGATTGCGCACCGTACACAAAACATTTTTGCTATTTGCTATTTGTTATTTAATCTACCAATCGATCAATCGATCCGGTAATGATTTGACAATTAGGCGTTTTTAGTTGATTATTCTCGGGTTGAGCTGAAAAATTACAGCATCAAGAAGGAAACATTCGCGGAAGGTGACGAGGTAGAAATAGCTTGAAGGGGATAACCGTAATAAGATAGGGGAAAATACTGTAAAACGAGACAGAAATGGTTTCGTGATATAGGTATGCCGTGTGAAGACTAGAAAAGACAGTGGGAAAAGAGGTTGGAGGGGAAAGCTCTAGTTGTGACGCCGACGGTTGGTTGAATCTTCTTCAACCCGTCAACTTTGGCGCAACCAACGGAGCGGCAGAATGCAAGACGCTGACACCCTTTGAATAATGAAGCCTTCCGAATTCGTGGAGCCATGGAAAACATCCGTCTTGATTCCTCAGGCAACTGGTATATAGAATTCCCCCTAACTCCACAGGATTTCCTGCCTCACTTGCAAGCTCCTTCAGAAATTCTCGGGAATTTGTACCTGCGGTTTCCTTGAAATACCCTCGTATCATCTCTCCGTCTCATTCCATCATCACTGACGAGTGCTACCATCGCTTATGTTTTTCCATGTGTAGGTTAACATTTGGAGAGGGACTGAGCGCATGGTACAATTAAAATCAACGACACCAAACGTCTCTTTCACTCTGTCACTGTTGAATTTTCGTGATATCTACTCCACACCTCATCTGTGTACATCTTGTAGGTACACAGTGTGAAATCTGACGTTTTTAACGTGTGAAATATTTACGATGGAGAGACACGCAGTGAATATTTCCCTCGCTATTTATATTCACCCACTTGAAGTTTCCGGTTTTGTGATGTTTGGTTTTTCTTTTTGGCTTTCAATGTCCCGTGAGATCGACGGGAATTTCATTTCAATAAATTTGAATTGAGTGAGAATTTTTCCGGGTTCTAGCAGCTCTCATTTTCTCATGGCATGTGGTACGCTTGCATTTTTATGATTCCTCACTGGCAAGATATGTGCATCGCACACGATATTTACTTTGTCTTAATGAGATCCGTTATTTTCTTGTCAAGTGCAGTTGTGGTCAGTCAAGAATTACCGATAATCGAAGAATTTATGAGATAGCGGTGATTAATTGATTAGATTATTTGTAAACGCGATATTCTAGTAGATGAATCACGAATTTGGAATCAGATTTTAATGATAAGGAATGATTTGATCTCAACAAGTTCGAGGAGTGAAATTTTTAATGGAAAAACGAGAGATGATTTTTAAAATGTAAAAGTCGATGTGCATAAATCTGTCACAGGTTTATAAACGGCGATCTCGTGACATGGAGACAGAAATCGAGGAGGACTTGCTCCAGTTTCAACCTGGTGGATCTCTAGATGCATCTAGCGGTTCACTCTCAAGTGTATCATTGTCAGATAAGAGTATGTCCACTGACAACGTCGAGGAGTACTTCGGCGATGTGCCATTCGCAGGTAAACGTCAACATACGCTTGGCTGCACCGCATGACGCTTTTCTGATTCTGGTGTTAAATGCATACTATTTTTGTCACGTTTTTTCAATTGTCAAGGTGCAAATCATTAGTGATGTAGCTGAGGTATAAAAAAATCACAATTTATTTTGAGATTTTTCTCGAAATTACTGAGATTAGGATAAAAACAGGACGGAGATGCTTTTAAATTTGATTGATCGAGTGATTTTACTGGTCAATTAATTGAAGAACAAAGAGTCAAGTTGAACAAACGGCTTGGAATTTCCTTCGAATTTCTTTGGAATTTCTTTGGAATTTCTATGGAATTTTGAAATATTGACGATCCAAGAGCAGCTCTATCCATTCAGTAATATCCAATTGTTTTTTTATCTCTGGTTTTATCAATAATATAATGAGCCAGGCTTTCACGTAAAAATGAAACAAATTCATTTGGCTCTGGTCTATCTCGTTCTACCACTTGGCAACAAAAAATTTTTTAACGAGCAATTTTAATCGCCTCCATTGTCGTGAATTTCTCATTCGATTTTTCATCAAATGTGAAAAGCGCAGGAACAAACAAGTGGATACAAAATTATTCATCAGACCGAATTTGATATTTTTTGGCGCATATATTTTCGCATTCATTTTTTATGGCAAATATGAGGGGCGTAAAAATAGTATACATGTTTGCTGTTGCAAGTGAAAATTATACCGTCGGTATTATTGCATACAATCTTCCCTCCCAAGTTGACTGAGTGTTTTAATTTCCCTTTATCGGATTGGATATATATGAGTAATTTTAATAACCATTTGTTAACCATTGGTTTTATAATTTTTGTCGGTGCTCCGCACTGTATTATTATTGACGGATAAATAATGGAATTCTTCCCGTTATTGTTTATTTTATCGTTTCGTTTCGTATATTTTAATATTCACCATTTTAAATCAGACTGTTAATAATGCGAAAATTATTCTTTGATATTTGTCGTTAATAACGCATTGATATTCGCATGATAAGTTCTAGTGTTCAGGCAAAATTATAGTTTTTAGAGTATTGCGGACAATTGGAAGAATAAATCTGTGATGCAAATCATTACTCATATCGTGTTATTATGTTATACAATTTTAATTGTTTAAGCCAAGCCAACGGATTGATGTCACGAATTGACTTTTTCTTTTTCAATGAAATTTATTCTCACTAGTTTTAACGATTATCAGAAATTTTTATCTATTTTTATGGAAAATTATTGTAAATGCTTTCGAATTTTTTCGTCGCATAATCACATATCTCCCCTCCACATATTTTATATCGTAGCATAAATGCCATAAAATTCAATCGACAATAACTGTTGAAATTCGTATTGTTTGTACGAAATATGAGGAAGTATTAAAGCAAAGGTATTAAAAGATGACGATTATTCTCCAATAACTGGCATCGTAAATTACGTGAATTACCAGTAGATTATACGAGCTTGAATAAACATGTCGACAAGGCACAAAATAATGTTTATATTTATCGAGTTATAAAATAGATCAGGCTATCTATGAATTGGGTGAATATTTCACGACTACTTGTTATAGTTTTTAAGGGATTTATAGTGCATTATATATAACACTGTTGTTTTTTTTCTTTTTTTGCCAATAAATATTATCGCCATGTATGCAATCGTCTTGATTTATTTTTGCGCTTTACATTCATTGAGTTTTATGTTTTTTTTTTTAATGCTTTCGGCGTGATTGTATCTTTACTAGGATTATGAGGATGTGAAAATGAATAAATATATTCATCATTCGAGCGATGGAATTTATTTGGAATTTTGCACGAGAAAAAAGGATAAAGCCCGCTGTACATCCAGTGCCAACATTAAATGGGATTTTTGTCATTCCTCAATGGCTTTATTCTTACGTTTTGTTTTCGTTATTTCATTTTTTAGCTGAGTGTCCTTGTTTTCTGCATGCAACATTATTTAATGTAATCAAGGTAAGAGGCACATTATTCATTGATTTATTCAATTCTTCAATTAACCCACAACCTATTAAATGCGTGTCATTCTTGCAAATTACTCGCAAGTGTTACAATGAGAGGTTGCAATGATGTAGAGCAAGGTGATAACCAGTGACTTGTCTTTTCCCACAATTGTTGAGGGACTCCATTGAAACGAGAATAGAAAGACAAAATATAATTAAGAAAAACTGTGAAAGTTGGGACAATTAAAGCAGTCACAGACAAATGAATGCGATTAACCGAACTGTAGCGAACTTTCGTAATAAATTTTTTCATTAGAGCTCAACGGACGTAAACGGAAGAATTAACCGAATGTTATAATTTTATTCTTGTGGCATTTATTTATTTTTAACATTTCATTCTGCACCAAAATAATATACAATCCCCGAGACGATTCCAATCAACCCATTTAATGGAAATATCTAAACAAAATAATTAAAGGCTATCCATAATTCGCCGTTGACCCCCGGCCCATAATTGAAAGCTGAATTACGACTCCGATAAGATTATCCCGGGTGCAAAACCGACGATCTGCATCTGTACTTTCCGATAATAAAATGACCAGTGAATTTCTCCTCCAGCCGATGGTTAACTGTCGACTAGAAACCGGTGAAATACAAATGTCCCACATGGAGGAAACAACCTTTTGCAAAAACGCTATCTCCCACGTTTATCTCCCAAGTAAGTGATAAATAAATCGCATGCAACAGCCGGCGGTTTTCTTATCAGTTGAGTAAAGGTGGGGATGTCTCAGGTATCACATTGCCGGGTGGAAAGGAAAAAAAAAAAGAATTCTAGTGCATTTAGTGGACATTTATCTACCAGTGGATACATCTTCCCCATTCGAACTCTCACCGCATTCTCCCCAGACGGTAATCCATATTCATTATTTGTATTTCATTGTTTATTCCTGATATCAGAAGTGAACTCTTCGTGGTGGTCACACAGTGGTGACATCATGTAGGAATGCGTGGTGTGTGAGACATGAGTCATACGACTTTATTTCGTTTTCGTTTCCCTCTCCCATTATTTTCCCTTCTTTTTGTGTCTAATGCGACCGCTTGTGTTGATCTCTTGATTGAGGATGACGACGGAGTTGAAAAAATATTGTGAAAAAAAAAGAATAAATAAATAAACGCGCGGTTTAACAAATGTGTACACAATGTGGAAGGGTCATATTTGTAGAGAGCATTATGCGCTTAACGAGAGATCTTCCGTTTAGTTTTTTTAATTCTTTTTTTTTTGTGATATAATCACTTGTCATGCATCTTGGATTGCTTTCTGGGTAGTGGAGAATTGATTAGTCACTGGGTTCGACGAGATTACGCTTGAATTCTCGTTGTCGATTCCCATTGATGAAACTTTTTTCCAAATAAAAAATCAAATCTCCAGATTTCTAGATTAGTTTATTTAATTAATGGAGTAGATTTCATCGGGAAATTTATCAACGAAGGGTTGTATTATCCTCAATCGTCTAATGAACTCTCATAACAAGTGTAAATAAATAGGGCCATTTGATTCTCCTCGCATTCGTCGTATTTACTCATAATATTAACCGGTTTTTCATGGGATCAGCTATAGCCTATAGCCTGCACGAGATAAACTCAATTATCCCATATTTTTATTATTGACGATCATTGGTTCAGTGGCTTTTTGTGCAATGATATGAATTATTACCGCGTATTGTAATACATATGTGGGCTCTACTCATGAGTTTATTGGATCAGAGAATGGGTATTGAAGTTGTTCCCCCTCTACTTGATGGTGTGTGTACTCAGGGCAATTCGCCTTGTCAGCTGTATATTCATCGCAACATCACGTTCCATTCTCTGTTACCAGGACAGCTTCTTATTTTTCAACACGATTTTTATTTATTACGAGAATTGTCGCCCGATGCCGAGAAACTAATAAAAAAAAAGCCAAACCGATATCGTGCAGTTGATATTTTACGGGTAAACCTAGCTCTCGAAAATTTTTTTACCTAGCCTAGACTCCCACTTTTCCACTCGACCTGACAATTCGAAAATGAGGGATCCCCTCATGAATCATCCTAGAAGATATCTGTCACGACCTGCCTAATTTCGAAATCTATGACGCGGAGCCCTGAGGAAAAACATTGAATGCCTTCACAATGGCAAGTGGTATTCCCCCACCACCTGTTCCTCGAGTGCCCCTCTCAGTCCCCGATAATTGGCTGCGGGGCCCGAACAAGTCTGGGGTCATATCGAATGCACAGTAGTTCCTATCGCGTCGTTCCACCGACAACGGTCTCGTGAAAAATTCAAACACCCAAGTAGAAGTGCTACCTAGGGCAGTGGGTAAATTCGTTACCTCACGTGCGCAAGGTTTCGAGTTCGAATCCCGGGTGGGTCAAGAACAGTGAGGCCCACTTTGGACTTTAAATTTTAAAGTCCAAGTCATATTTGCGAGTGCAAGCTGAAAAGGTACTCAATGTTATTTATAAACGAGAAAAAAGGCCCACCTAGTGAACCCACAACTTTGACCCACTCCCCTCTCTGCCACATCCTCATCACCTTGTCCGTTCACTCACGACTGAACTGAGGAGTCACTCCGGTTTTCCTCCTCAGTCAACAATCGTATGCGTTAGTGTGTGTCCAGTTCTTGTGGAGGCACTCGAGAGAACCAACTCTCCCCGGCAACGAATTAGTCGTATCGTTAACTGGCTTCGCGCCATCATCTGTCCCATGCGATAACTATAAAGCCGTTTTGTGTACCAGTAATGTTAAATTATTTTCGACTGTTCCACACACGTTTTACATTGAAGAACTTTTAAAATCCCGGATTTACAGTCGAATTTCACCCGGAGCTGTTGAGTTAGGTTTCGTTTCGTTTGTGTTGTGTGACGAACAAGTGGTGAGGACTCGAGTTTTAAGGATTTCCAGATAGTCATTATAGAATCAGCCAATATTGGTAAGAGAATATAATTTCTTAAATTTTTTAAATATTTTTAGATTAGATTAGAGAGTTAGGGGGAAAGTCAGAAGACTTAATGTTTTTCAATTACAATTTCCCTCCAAATGAGATTATTATGATTTTATTGGCCTAATATACTCGAGATTGAAATCCCTGATTCCTCTCGAAGTATCGAATATCCGAGGGGGAACTTTCCATTGTTGAAATTCGGTTCTGTTTCGTTATGAGGCTAATAGTTAGGAAATACTTGTGGGTTTTATACAGTGTTATAAAATCCGAGTATAGTGTTTCGAGTGCATTGTCGATGGAGAAAAAAGGAAGGAACCACTGTATTAGTGGCAGTGGGCACGAGGGGAAGCTAAAAACGCAATACAACTGGTTGTGGGACGTGGGTTTTGTAATTCGAACTCGAATGCAGGTGCCAGGGTTTGTGGTGCCATGTGCCCCTGTTTCTCGCATACGCACCTTTCATTAATTTATTGTGGTCAAAATTGGGGGAGAATATGTACCTGACACATTCATCTGCTCGTGCCTTTGCCGACTTCATTGCCGTTGGCTAAACGACAGTCAAAAATTGGGGATAAAATTCGAGAGAGAAAGATAATTGTTGGATTGTACACAGATAATGATGATGACATCCATCTTGTCGGAAATTACATGGGGGAATTCTCATTTCTGTAAACAAACAGTGGGTAACGTACTTGAATAAATATTATTTCAGTAGGAGACAGGAGGGCAATTTAAATGCGTCAGACTTTTTTCTCAAAGGTTCAAACCTCAATCCATCTCTTAATCAAATGGAATATTTTTTAAACACACATTTTTTCCTGCCATGATCCTCCCATCTCCCATGAACATTGGAGTTATAAATTTTTTATTGATTATTTTTCTAGAAATTTTATTGTCCTCTTCATCTTTCGGGATAGTTAACAAAAATCAAAATGAAAGAGTCTAAAAATTGAAATAAAATTTCCAAGTTTTATTTCCGAATTTTTATCGGTGGATAAATTATTCTCTTCCGGTACTCGTGAAGTCAGTGAGGTGACCATGAAGACAATGCATAACCGTTGAGACAACGGAAATACAAATACTAAAGGTTCATGTCACGTGTGCGGTGAGTACGTTAGTCTTTTACTCACATGCCGCAAGTTCCTGACGTGCAAAAATCTCGGGTTGAACGCTTACTTGTTGCTCTCGTTACGCCCTAAGTAATAATAGCCTTGCCCCCAACGATCGTTACGTCACACTGGGAGAGAGTGAGATAGGGATTCGCCAAGGAAAATGAGCGAGAGTGCGAGAGAGACAGAGATTATGGTGTACCCGTGTGTACTTGTCGCCTTTTCGATGTACATGTGACCATCGCCACCGGAACTACTCGCTTTTTCCTGTAATTCTATTTACTCAAGACTCCAGCCTTCATGTCAACAACATAAAAATTAAATAATTAAAAAAAACTGCACTCCAAATATTTTTAATAAAAAAAAATTGAAGTCTCATATTTGTTTTTGCAATTCACGCGAAAATATTTATGCATATGTTCATTAAAAGATTAAGATAATTTATTATTTTTTAGAATATCTGAATGAAAAAAAAACGAGTTCGGTAAATGGTCGAATAGTTATAGACCGGCGGTAAAAAAAATCGGTGAAGAATTCTCCAGGAAATCGTTGGCGTTTACAATTGGATAATAATTATAATGTGAATTATTCTGAGAAATCTCGTGTCTCAGGGGCATTAAAAAAATGAAAAAAAAAAAAAAAATGACGGGGATCGAGCGGCAAACCGAAGGAAGTTGATGGAATGCCGATCGAAAGTATAACCACCGCATGTCCGCTGTACAGGTATTGATACTTATGAGGAAGACACGAGTTAACTGCCTTATGTACAGCGAGTAGAATTTCTAAAAAAGAGTGGATTTTCACAATCTCCGTGATATTTACGGTAATAGAAATCGCGTGCGAGAATCTCAGTGGCTCTCGCAACAACAGTAATCTCGAATCCCAGAGAGGCGATGGAAATTGGTGCAGAGCTGGATTTTTCTTCTTTTCTTTTTTCTTTTTTCTTTTTTTCTTTTCCACTTTCAGGAGACAATTTAAATGCTCATTTGGTGAGTGAATTCTCACGGGTGTACGTAAATTGAGGATAATTGGATTGAGCAAGTTGAGAGGAAGAGGAAACAGCGGAAATACACCATCCTGGTCAATTCATACTGAAGCTATTGATGAGATAACAGTGGAATCACATGAATCATATGATATTATCCGGAGTATCTCACGAATACCTAGAAAATCAACGGGTTTACACGGAATTTCAAAGTCGGATGATCATTTTCAGGTCTCATCCAGCAGAAGGAATTTCTTGAAAAAAAATTTTACCAGTGACACAAAAAGGGCACAGTAAAAATTCCAGTCGGCACTCCAAATTTTTTCAGGGATTCACCATTTTTTTATATTTTCCACATTCGATATTTTCCGCTGCTGGTTGTACGATGGATTTTCATGAACGGTAATCATTGTTGATGTTATTACTAGACTGATGTTACGTGCGTTCTTTATCCAGCATCGGGAAACCGAGGCCGAGGCCACATGGCACGTGGCAATACGCCTCCTCTTGATAAAGTTATGTCATACGATCCACCAAATAATCAGTTAATAATAAACAATCGCCCGATTGATCCTCAACCCCGGAGAATATACCCCGAATCATTCCCTTCATCCTGATCTTCAGGATTTGACATTTCACGACTGCTTTCACTCTCATTTTCCAAATGTCACACTGAGAGAAAAATTCAGTAAAACACAGTAAACCTGTTTAATATTTCAATTTAAAATTCGATGTAATCAATTAAAAATATTTTTTAAGTACGTAACAATTTGATTGATTTAATCAGTTGACTCAGAAATACTCAACCCCAAAAAATCGTGAAGTCAAATTTATTCCTGATAAAATTTTGATAGATAAAATCACTCACGGTTTAACGAGCGGTGGATTCTTCAATAATGATGTCATATTTTTGTTTCTGCGTACATTTTGAAGTAATGAATGACTAACAAATGGTGACCATCAAATTATGGCCGAGTGCACTCGGTCTATTAAATTACGTGTTCAATGGTTGATGCTCTATTCGGGTTGGTTGAGCATCTGCACTGTATCTGGTGTCATTCGGTGGATAGAGAAACTTGGTTTCAGCCCTTCAAACGTTATCACGCAGCGATTCACAATCACCGAGATGCAGCCAATCATTTGCCCGGTACATTTTCTGTTTTCATCCTCTCCTTTTTCCCCCATTAGCGCATTTTTCTCAAATTTTCTCTCATTTTTCATTTGATTTCTGCACCGCAATCGAGATATTATTTTTTAGATTAGTTTATTTACCCCAGGATGGTGGAGGGGGGCTGAATTATGGGTATTGACAAGTGTCAACTCGCTCAGCTGATCGGAAAACCTCTCGACAATACCAGGTGTATTATTATTATTTTCCTCAACGTCCGCTCATTGTTGGTTTATTTATCACATGCGTCATCAGCTCTGACGCTCTATTTTTATCATTTTTCTAAATTTTATTTTCCCTACGATTTCTTATCTGAAATAGTTTTCGTGGGAAGTGTCAAGAGATTAATTTTCCTGGAAATGAATTCGTTTTAATGACAAGACGAGTCAGAGTGGAATTTTTATAAAATAATGGATATTTTAATTCTTAATTAAAAATAAATTGAGACAATATCCTTCGGGTGTTTGAATCATCGGCTCTCATCAAGTAAATCCCCTCGATTGAGAGCGATAACGAATAATTGAAGAAATCACAATAGCACTTGCCTCGAAGCTCATAAATAAAAATCTATATTGACTTGCAGAGTCATTGGTGCGTAGAAGGAGCTCGAGGTCGTTCCTTGGCTCCGCTTCA
Source organism: Fopius arisanus (assembly GCF_000806365.1). Lineage (NCBI taxonomy): Eukaryota > Metazoa > Arthropoda > Insecta > Hymenoptera > Braconidae > Fopius > Fopius arisanus. Next base: position 5,004,314 of record NW_011887740.1, on the reverse strand, counting down.
TTGCTCTTGCAATATATCGGCTAATGATCCCAGGGGGTTAATGACCCAGCGCAATATTTTCTCCTCAAAATTACCGATGTGCACCAGCAATAGCACTTGCATTGTCACTAGGTTAATACATTGACACCAATGAGAAACCCATTCTCCATTTATTGCTGAAAAAATTATGAATTATTTATGGGAGTGCGTCGCTGACTCGTCGATGTCTCAGAATGTCAAACGTTTCATTGTCCTCGGATACATCCGCTCGATACATCTGAAATATTCTGAAATATTCTGGAATATTCTGGAATATTCTTCTCCACCTTCCGGTGAAAAATCGAGAGATCTCTTTTGTTCTCTTGGCAGAAGAAAAAATAAAAAAAACCCAAGACCTCGAGCATTATTTTTGTTAATTTCTCTGTACCCTTGGTGCCTGTTGACCTCGACTACCATCGAATGTAATTTCCCCTCGATATATTTACGAGGTACAATTATGACCCTCTCTTCACAATCCTCTTAAATTTCAATTTGAAAATACAAGGAAGACATTCACCCATGAATTACCCTCGGTGATCATTGAGTCATCGACCTTTTTGGAAGCCATTCGAGTTCCCTATTAGTTAGTGTTGTCCGATTATCCGTTCGCCGAAACGAATTTATGAATAAAAGCTCTGATTCCGCTGGCAACGAGGGACCAGTGTTTCTGGATCCGATTGACCTTTGGATCTAGTTCGGTGACTACTGGTTCTAATCTTAGAGTATTATATTTAGATCTTTTAGTCTCGACTTGCCAGTAACTCACAAAAAGTGTGACAATTGAAATAAAAGGTAAATGCCAGTGTTAGAAATATCAAGGAGTAGCAATAGTGAAATGTAATTTCCTTACAAGAATTTTGGAATGAAATTTTCTAAGAATATTTTCATTTTTTCGTTTGACAATCTTTAGAATTTTGTTATTCATCATTTGAACCCCAAAAGTAATCCTAGACACGTGTTAATCTCTCAAGTGTGGATAACCCATTACCAAGAGAATCTACTAAAGCCATTCGAGGACTAGCGACACGACCAGGGGCACTAAAACGATGAGAATATTACGTAATTTGTGTACATAACTTGAATAACCGCGATGTGCCACTGGAGGGGTGGTAAAATTCGTAAGGAGGGGGGCGGATAGAGGGAAAATGCGGAAAGGACGAAGAGGAGTAAAAGGATGAGTACAGAAGCGTCGACATCACCAGTTGAGAGACACCCTCCATCATGGGGCTTTAATTAAAATTACGTACGTTTCCGCTTGTAACTCGAGCCTCCATTTAGGATTTTCTTCTTTTTCATGAGCTTTTCATTATACGAACATGCACAGAACCATCTTTGAAAAGACATAGCCACTACTACCCTCTTTTGCTCGTTACCCTTTTATTTTTCATTGTTTTCTTTTTTCATCTTGTTTTACTCTTACTTTTCATATTCATCTTTTTCACGAAAGTGTCCCTTCCCCTGTTCATGTTCTCAACACAACGTGCAACTCTCATTTGCCGGGAGTGGATATAGTGCCTGAAAGAATTCCCATCAACTCTCTTAAGGCTTGTGCATGTTTGCGAAACAGTGCGAGAATTATTGTCAAGGATTGTGGAAATAATGCCAGCGTAATAAGATACTGAGAGGAATAAAAAATGAGGTGACAAGGGGGATGGGAAATGAGGGAGAATAATGAGAGTGTGAGAGGTGCGAAGCGCAATTGGATGTTTGTCTCCTGATTAACAATAATTAATGCGAACCTCCAATTTTTTTTTGGGAATAAAACAAAATGTCATCTGCTATTTTCTCATTGTTATGCAATTTATTCCTCATGATAATTCTGTACGATCGATTTGGCATTCTGAGATATTCGTTGACGTGGAATTTTTTTTTCTCTCTCGTGTGCCAACAGGTTTGCTAAAAGGCTCGGTCACGGCCGAACGGCCTCGCACACTTCGTCGTCTGCGAAACGTTTACGGCCAGACCGCATGCGGAATGGGCACCGGTGCAGACACCACTGGTGAACGGCTTGATGATGGTAATGCCGATGCATCAATAAGGCACATAGATCGAGATGAAAAATCCCTGAGCATAATGAGCCCATTCGACGAGCAGGAGGAATGGGCAAAAATATCGGAGATCATGGCGTCATTCGGTACGGGTTTGGTCAGGGAATCTGTATTCGTCAGCGAACTCGAGAAGGAATTCCAATCAAGACTCGGTAATTACTCTTCTTATCGCCCTTACAACATGTCAAAATTGCAATTACAATTATTATTTTGATTCATCTTGTTTATAACATTACAGGATTCAGTTCGGACACCAGTAGTCCAGTCGTGGTGACAGGTGTTGACCAGTGGCTATCGAGTCTCGGTTTTGCTGATTATGAGTCTTTATTCGTGAATTATGGCTTTGATGACATCGAATTTATCGTAAGTAACAACGAAATTCATTGATTATCAATAATTCTTTCGAATTCACCGATTCCATCGTTATAATCGACTGAATCATCACCAACAGCACGGAATCCTGGAGGAGTCAGACCTAAAAGAGATGGGCATAACCAGCGATAAGGACCGAGCGGTGATAATGAACGCATCAGTTCTTCTCCCAAAACGTGTAGATAAGCACACATCGAGCCCGCGAATAGTCGACGAGTGGCTGAAGATGATTCACCTGGACAACTACATCGAGACCTTCAAGAAACACCTCTACACCGACATGGAGCGAGTGCGGCGAGTCTGGGAGGTAGAACTTACGACAGTTCTCGAGATCCAAAAACCTGGCCACAGAAAACGCATCCTGGCGTCAGTGACAGGCCCCAGTCCGCGGGGTCAACCCCGAAACGGCACTGGCCCAAATCTCGAGGACCTCAACAAAGATCTGAACACTCTGGTGAGTCCCATTCGTCCTTATATTCATAAAAAAACATTTTCAAAAGCATTGGCACAAATCGGGCCCACAGTGTAACACACAGGATTTTCATAGGATTGCTCCATCTGGAGTACGACAAGAGCTCCTACAGGGCAATCCTATTGTCATTTATCTTTTATGACCGTCCCCAAAGCCCAGTGTCAAAACGACCAACCAAACCTGAAGTATCCGAACGAGTGTCATTTACTCCCCTCCATACATTCCCCCAATTACCAATCCAGCACACCCCGGGGTGTCCAACTCGTTGAAAATTAATTGTCAGAGTATCGCTCGTTCACCTTTCATGTTCCCCACCCGCTGAAAAATCTAATCACCAATACCAGGTACAATCCCAAACAATCGTCTCTCATCAAATTAGTACTTTATTGCATGCCCGAATCGTTGAATTTCTCCCCCACTCCACCAGAGGGTGGATACAAGACTGATGAAAAGACGAGTCCCCAATGGGGTTGGACATGTTGATGATGGCAAATAATACTTGAGGGGTGGAGTGAACAACAATGACACTCGTGGAATGATGAGACAATCTCGCTGGGCTGGTGAATTGATAATAGGGTGCTATTTCAAACACAATCGTTGAGCGGTTTTTCCATTTGTCTCGAGAACGGGGTGTAATCAGTTCTGGGAAGTGGAAGTGATATCTTTTCATTTAGTACCTCCTTCTCACGCATTATGCATACGCTGATTCCCTATTGGATCGCGTTATAATGTAAATAACGTGGCTAATTGGAGACTCACCTATTGTTCAACACTCGACACTTTACAATGGCTTTCACTACTCTCATTCAAGTGTGATCTCTCTTTTTGTCTCCAACTCCTTCCTGTTGCAATTCATTGTTTTGCCCGTTTCTTTTTTTTTTTATCCTTTGACGTACTATTTTTTATGACTCCTTTTTTTTCTGTTGTAATCTACTCCTCTTAATTAGCTTAGTGAACTCGGGTAAATATCACGGGTTGAGGGGCACGAGGGGGAGAGAAAAGATGGGTAGAGGTAGAGGGGGACGGAGAGACAGAGGGGGAAGAGGGGGAATTGACGTATCCGGCGATCTGATAAATTGCTGCTGTTGATCGAACAACGGAATTGATATATCGTCAGTTTTTCCCCTCCATCTCTCTTCCACTCGTTTCGCCGTAATTTTCATGGAAATAGTTTTGTTTTCATTTTATTGTTTCTCGGTTTCGAATATATCGCACCCCTCGGTGACATTATTTGTATTGGAAGTTGGGGAGAGTCAATGAGATTTTTACGTACGGCTGTCTAATTCGCAGATGAAGTGCCTCGTAATTCTGGGGGGCGACAGAATTATTGTTTTTTCATTGTTTTTCAATGCACAGGGTGTCTAGGTTCGTGAATTATTTATCTGCATACGTTGATGGGAGTGATTGGTGAAATTCGGTTAATAATTATGTTATTTTGTTAGTTGCATTTACAATAGTATTTGGTTTGTAGTTTAAATACCTTTTAATCACCGATCGCTGAAAAAATACCATCGACCAATCCTTTTTATTGTCCCCTTGGTTCAGCTCGTATCCGGTTTCATGGACCCCATGCAGTAGTTTTTGTTGACGGGGGTCCCCCAGCCATTTCTTGTCCCTCGTTACGAAAAATCGTGGGCTCTGATTTCTCGAATAGATACATTCAGGTATAAATAATGGTCTCAAACAGGTTTGATCGTTCATGCGGAGAAATTCGACGCACACACAGAGTCTCCACAAGTTTCTAACGCGTTGAAAAAATACATATATATATCAGAAATTATTGGATGCGTTCCAGAAGAGCAATATCCAGCAGTTGAAGGAGGAGATTAGGGAAAAATTACCGGAGAGTCCGCAGGACAATGGCAACGTCACTCAGACAACTGTCACGGGGACAAATGCCGCGACTTCGGGGACATTGAGACACAGGAAGAATAGGCCAGCACCTCAGCCACCCCAACGTCCTAATTCTCATAATGGTAATGTTGCACCTGAACAATTGGAGATTCGAGCCCCTTCGGAGCTGCTCTTTGGGGTTCCAACAACGCTGAAGACACAGTGGAGACACCAGCCCAAGGCTCTAGTCACTGGCAATGTGCAATATCTTGCCAATGTAAGTCATCTAGCTTGACAACCACTTGCTCCCCTCCAGAAATTATTAATTATCACAATTCTTTCGTTTCACTTACTCATTAGTACTTGGGTTCCACCGTGGTGAAGGAGCTTCGCGGTACAGAATCGACGAAAAAATCGATTCAAAAATTGAAGAAAACCTGTCGAGATCCCAGGGTCAGTCTAGGTATCACTCTTGCCATTTCTTACCGAGGGGTTCGGTTCCTGGACTCAGCTACAAATGTAAGAGATCTTTCGTCTCTAGTTGACGTTGCCATATTTCTTGTATAATTCCGGTGTTTCACTTGATAAACAGGAGCCAATCTGCGATCACGAAATCCGCAACATCCACTGCGCCTGTCAGGATGCAGACGATCTCACTCACTTCGCCTACATCACGAAGGACCACGCGAGTCGCACTCACTTTTGTCACGTCTTTTCTGTACCAACTATGGTAAACAAAGCTCTGAAGTTGATTTGAAAATAAAATTCTGAGAAGATCTTTGCAATCCGGGAGTGGGAAAAATGTATTTTATAAAATGATGTTGTTCTTTGCTTTCAGGACCAAGCGACTGAGGTGATTTTAACTCTAGGTCAGGCCTTCGAGGTAGCATATCAAATGGCCTTGAGGGATAAATTAGGAAATCAAACGGTGAGATCCCAGTCTGCTAATCAATTGGCAAGTGTTATCAATACCACAACGACTGTAAAAACTCCATCAAACTCAACATACGATAATCCTCAAAATTCAAATCCAATTATCACCGCTGATTCTAAAAGCTCAAAATCTGGTAACACTCAGCAAACGAATGCAAATACTTTGAAATTCAAGTCAAAGCAAAAACAATCGGAAAAGGCGACAAATTCAAATCACAATTCTCACGTTAATCCGGGAAACGAGTCAAATTCACACGGGATAAGCATCAGTGTAGCAAGTAATTGCACCACGGGAAATTCCAATGTAAGCACGAAGCCATTGGTGACCCATGGTCGTTCGCACTCTGTGAACGACATAAAAATTAATGGGAATCAGTTGAAGCTTGCACCAACTCCAGTTGATGATATTGGTGTGGGTGTGAAGGACATGAAAGCAGGTTCTCGTGCACCTATCGCACTATCCGAAGAGCTGTAAATTTCGTCGAGATAACATTGGTTATCCTTTAGCAGCTGTTCGTACGTGAAGAAGAGGATTGCACTGAGCAATCTTTTCTTTTTTGCTACCAGTAATTTTTTTGGATTTCAATGGCCAAGCTGTGATCAATTATTTATAAACACGGATATTCAAGTCTTCTAGGTCATGTGCAGCGAGTTATTTTTAGTGTATTGAAAATGGTGAACGTTTGACGTGTCGTAGGATTTATCGAGGATTTGTGGCTCTTTTATGAATATCTTCGAAGTTCATTTCAAGAATCGATCATCTCCGGAGCCGAGGTAAGTTGACGATACTTGAGATGCATATCCACCAAAATTCATATTGATCATTGTATAGCAGTTGGATAACGCTATTTTTCGGGACAAACTGGTTGAATCTGCCAAATCCATTGTTTAACAATTTTTATTAAATTCAGATGAATACGTAAACATTCCCAGATAATCAGATTATTCAAGGTATAGAACACGAATGAATTTCGCATAATGCTCAATATTACTCTCTTAATTATTAGATGATATATGGATAATTCTCAGATATTGAGTAATTAATTGATAAAAAAAATTCTCAATCTTTCAGAACGAATAATTTTCATTCGTAACGATCCTTTTCGATGATTTTTACATAGTAATCAGCCTACTTTTCGATATTTAATCCTCAAAGACTGAGAATCCTATTGAACGAAGTCCAAGTAATTTATAATATTCGTAATAATTTATGATATCGACGAAACAAAAAGTGTTTGAACCATTTGCTAGGTATTAGTTTAAATTAAACTCTGAAAATATCCCCCCTCCCCCCAAATATCGTGGATGGTAGGTTCGATGCGATATAGTATTATCCAAAGATTAAACCTCGAGTATAGATGATTGTCGATGATTATCGATGGCAATCAGAATGAGGGAGTAATGAATTCATTAAAAAAATGGAAAAGTCTCACTGAGACTCACGGGTATGCTTCAGTAGTGTCTGAAGGACTCTTCGATCTGAACTTGAGAAGGGAGAAAATTTTTTATTGTTAAAAATAAATCCAGCGAAACGGTCCTAGAATTTCAAAAGTAGCGAATGTGCATTAAATATATTAAATACTGGAGCATGATTACGACTTACAATTATGACCAAAAATAGAGGGATGGAGTGTTGGGGCTCATCCAAGAGTAAAATTGAACGATTTAGATCGGTGAATTAGGATATATAGTTCTAGAAACCAAAGAGGCGTATTTGAGACATTTAACCGAAATGTTCAGATTAAATGAGTCAGGTACTCACAGTAAATTGAATAAGTTGTACTCGAGGAAAATAAAAACTGCCAAATAAATAAATAAATCACCTCCAGTTGTGAAACGTACGCACACGTGTTGCATTAAATACATTCATCGAAAATTTTTTGAAAACCATTGGGGTTTCGTTATGAAATTTAGAGTAAGAAATAGCAGCACTCACCAAAGCATTCATAGAAAATTGTATACTGTAAAGTAAGTGTGAAGGGATGAATACATCAACATGCTAGACATATTTCTTACATATTTCTGACGACTTTCAATTTATATTAGATTATTCTCAAGTCCATTTGAAATTTCATATTGCCATAGAATGAGAATCAATTTTCTGGGGAATTATTCGTTCTACATCCGTTATGTTTCTTCGATCTTTCTCCTGATTGATAATTTTTCTGAGAGTCGTGTACGTGAAGAAGAAATAAAAACGAGTAGTTGTCGATCAAAATATCACGGACGATTCTATCGTGAAAAGTTCTTCTCATGTACCTTTGCCCGTTCTTGGGATGAAATTCGCTCTTGATTTCTCAAAGATTCATCAGACATTAAAAAGTACCTAGGAGTTATAGATGTACGCTCTGTACGATAGCTAAATCGTCGCCAAAACTCGGATGAATCAGCTCGGCTATACGAGATTAACTAAGAGAGACGTTTTACATTCTCAGAAGACATCTCCCCATTCATATCCCCTCGGATCACCGATTCTCCATAAAACATGTTCTTTTGATGTTGAGTCACTATCGTAAATGAAACGTCATTAACATCGCGACTCCCTCAGCCTTGATGCTATCGAAATGAAAGGTCAAAACCGAGCTCTTGAATTTCTTTAATTTCAAAAAAACTCTTTCACCAACATTTCCAACTGGTGAATGCCAAAGTTTCGAGATATTTCGACGAGCCCTCCGAACATTCACGAACCATTTCCATTCATATCTCCCTAGAATTCGAAAACACAAGTCGCAAGTGGATGAATAAGTAATTCACGAATAACACAATTTCCATTTACAAAAATCTCGTATCCGCGAGCTGATTCGAGGGTTTGAATGATGCATATTATTGTAATTCAACATTTATACATCGAGCTTGCATTAAATAAATAAAACACTTGGAGATGTCATGCGAGGAGAGGAGAACAATTTGTGTAGTCATGTGTAGAAAAACTAAATCGACGATTATTTCTTTCAATAGTGTTTATCGTAACGACAGCTCAAGGGGGTGTGGGTGCAGTATTGTTGTGCATTATTTCGAGCACAGGAAACAGGGAGTGAAACAGTTTCAGGGTTTAGAAATGCACAAGTAGGGGAAACAGGGGTTGAATTGGTTACGCTCGATAGTGACTCTTTGAGTAGCTGTACCCCCCATATTCGCTTCAACCCAATACAACAGCAATACGATTATTAAACATCTATTCTCACCATCTTTGTCGCGTATATCTCGCTAAAGAATAGTGTATTGTAGAGGAAAAGTCATTATTCATTGAAAAGCTATTATTACTTGAGAAATAGATAATTAAGACGAACTTGCCACTTTCTATTCTCTACTCGATAAAAAAAAAAAACAATTTGTGACAATATCTGTACTTCTTGATGTTACTTGTATCATGTAATTACCAAAAATTGTTCGTACGTGACAATTAAATAGAGTTTAACAGGTGAATTATCACGTTTAATGATAATTGAATTAAAAGGTATACACTATGATGAGAAATCTATGACCCAAATTTGATTTTTCAACGGCACGAATGAGAATTTCGTGTAATTTAAAATTGTGATGGCTGGAGTTTGTGAATTGGAACACTAGTTCCTAGGATATAGTGATAAAACGATATTTCATATGTGAATTATTAATCGCGCCGACGCTGGATGTGATAACTGATTGGAAATACTTGAGGGTTATGAGAAAGATATGATTGTAGACAGATAATGAGATGAGAGTAATGAAGAAAATGTGATGTCGTAATGGAGGGAATTTGAATCGACGAGCAAGTTGAAAAAACAAGTGTGTGTACATAGAATGGATTGAACGCACTGTAAGATAGGCGTGTATCCGTTTAATTCATGTGCAATATGTTGTAATTATTATCTATATTTATTGAAGCGAGGGAAAGGGGTGACTTGACGATGAGCGCAGTGTTGCGTGGTGATTACTGTGGGCGCGTCTTGTCGCAATTAGTGATCTTTGATCGGATAATTGGTGGAATGATACGAAGACTTTTGGAGACTGCGCTCTTTGATTTCAAGTGTGGATGAGTGGTTGACACTGGCTAAATGTCGAGGCAAATGAAGGGTGAAAGTTTAATGCATCGGAATGAAGGTATACTATTTGCTTATCATTATTTGATCGACGCTTATGACATAACGCGTCTTGATCGGTGCACATTTTATTAAACTAATGTGATATTTAGTTTGTCTCGTAGTTGATTAATGAATTTCCGAAAACTATGTGGACTCGATATTTTGGATAATTTATCTCCTGATTTATTGAACTCGTATAATCAGCTTTGCTTCATTATTCGTCGATTGGCATTATCGTCAATTATTATTAGAATTTAATTGAGGATTTTCGATGGGGGGCTGAAGTACATAAATTTCCAACTTCAAAATTCATAGGCGTAATTAGAGTAATTATTGGGGGCGTAGTTGTAATATTGATGGCGATGATTGGGGTAATCAAACGAGATCAAATTTAATGATTAATCGATGAAAGATATGATATTCCGTTCAAAAGCTTTTACCGTCGACGAATGCCATATAGACGCACTATTTTAAAAAAAGTAAAACATTCAAGTCGCAGCCTGGTTATACGCAGACTTCCTACGTTCTTGTATACACTATATTTATTATTGTTCATGTTTATTAGAATTATATGAATATATATATGAAAATATATATATAAGATATAAAACATCATGAGAATTTTTTATTCACACCTTTGAATCCCACATTTTCTGCTCAATCGAGTAGATAAATTTTCCTCCCGCGAAATTTAATTGTCGACTTTATTTTATCCGAAGTCTCAAAAATTTTTCCGAACTGTTACAATAAAAAAAAAATTCCAAAAATGCATCAAAAATGAAGTTATTTATTTTATTGAAATGGTTTCGTTAAAAAATCATTTAAAAAGTTGTCCAGTGATTTTTCGGAGAATGAAAAAAAAAAAATTTCAATCACAATTTTTTTCACTCGAGCAAGTATTTAATTGACCGTTGAGCGTTAACGCGACGTGAAAATCACCGAGCGAAATATTGCGGTAAAGTTGTACATTGTGTTGGTATTTTGAATTATATTGCGGCCAATATTCTATTACGTGCCAATGGAAGTAAGCCCCGGAGGTAGGCACCACCGTTGCCCCCGGTAAAGATGCTAATTAACCAAGTTTTGATCTTAACAAAGTTTTTCGATTAGCCAGTAGATTGTTACAAGATGCGGGCGTTGGTTTTCCGCTGTACTCGTTATATTTTCATTCACAATAAAGAAAACGACGAGATCTCGTTTGTCTGAAGCAAGAGGACCAGGTCAAAATCACATTTCATCATCCAAAGCCAAACAAATCGAGTTAATTAATTATATCCCAATATAAATCCCGTCATGATTATTACTAAATTGTTTGTTTCATTATCTATTGTGTTGAGGACACACGTTATCAATTCCAAATTACCTCAAAAGTTAGCTGATGTACAATTAAGCAGTTGTTTGTCCGTTAACTGATCCGATTTTTCAGTTTAGAATGTATAACCATGAACAATGACCGGTTATTATTAATCATTTTGCCCAGACGTGTTACTATCACATTGCGATATATGATTGCACTGTAATTGTAAACTCTTTTGAAAACTGATGCTGTCATCACATCCGTTCCACTCTCAACAGTTTTTTTCCGCAAGAATTTCATCGGCATTTTTTATTTAACACGCCTTCACATTTTTTACCTCAACATTTACCGGAAAAATTAATGATTCAATGATGAATTTTTTTATTCATGAATTTTTTTATTCATGAATTTTATTTCAAACTCAGTTAATAAAAATTGTGAAATGATGATTTTCTGAGGATAATCTCCAGGTTAATGTAATCATCGACTAAACAGCGGGATAATGGATCCTGCGAGTGAATGGTTGGAGTCATGGAGAAACGATTGGCGAAGTTAGGTTTGCCATCCCACAGGATAAAACGTGGAGAAACGATCAGGGGAACCCCTCGCTATGACGTGGAACAAAAGAAATAAACGAGGGCGCGGTTTGTGCGTGACATTGTTATATAAGTGCGTGCAAACAACATTTGAAACGGTACGTTCTTCTGGGTTATTTCGCAAGACGAAGAGAGCCAATGTATCTGGTTGGAAGGGCTCACGAGGAATCGTAAACTGATGGCAGTGCTGAAGGCACTGAAAAAAAAGATAACCCCTGCCATTGCCTGCCACCCCCTACCACCCCACGATATCATGCTTACGAAATCCGTACGATGAAAGTTTCATTCATCGTATCCATCGTTTATTTCTCTCCATTCTTCTTCCGAACAAATTGTGTCACTTTTTTTTTTTCTTCAGGGACTCGGCTGAGAAAGCATCCAATTTGTTACGGGTGACGAGGAGAAAAATCGCGGTGAAAGATCGTGAAACGAGTTGCATCAATCATATTAAATTTTCTATCATCGAAGGAATAAAAAGTAAAATATCGGAGGGTTTTTCACGCAGTTCTGTCACAGCTTTATGTTTATCGAGATCATCAAAATGGATAATGGTCCAGATGCAATGACAAATCGTCGAATCCAGTGACGCGGAAAAAAAAATCTGCGGTGTCAACGGAATTTTTAACAGATTTCCACTGGAAAAATTAATGGTAATTAACAACGCGATCAATTCAACTGCTCACTCGGAAAATCTACGGTCGTAACGCACCGAAAAAAAAAAGACCCTTTCAGATAAAGTATCACCCGCGTGCTATCACCAGGTACCGGCCATTCGTTTCCTCGCTTCCAACACGCCGACTTCGTGGCACTCGCTCGTACATTGTCCATCCTATAAAAATCACACCGCATCCAGGAAGATTAATATAGAAACAAGCCATTAATAACCCCTTCCGCTCCACCACCCAAAGCGAGAAAAAAAAAAACTACCCCCATGAACCCCCACACCCTCCACTGGCATTTAATTGATTCGGCTCTGTGCAAAAGGTCTTCACCCAAAAGAAAGATACATTCATCCAGAGATGTTTATTCTGGTTGGATTCCCCTATGATTGACAAAACTAGAAGTAACTAAAAGAATTTCCACAAAAGATGGCACAAACGAGGTTCGAAGGACCAGGAATGTCCCCGGGTAAGTACATTTGTGTCGTGCGACATAAAAAAATAGAGGGAGGAGAAAAAAAAACGAAGCAACGAGTATCTCTCTTCTTACCTCGTGAGGAGGCATTTTTTATCCTGAACGCTGTTTTTTTTTTTTTTTTATTCAGTCGTTTATCCTCCAGTGCACTTTTCTCCCGCATTTGCCGGGCGTTTGGGCGGCGAAGCGTGACAAATGCCTGGGCAAACCCGGTACAGGGCTTATAACGGTGCATTGCCGCGAGGCTGTTGCAGCAGACAATGACGAGAAACATTGTCATGGGGGTGTCGCATGGGATTTCCATAGACGAGTGAGAGGGAATTAGAGAGGGAGCCACGTGGCAAAAGGACGACCGGGGTGGGATAGTTGTGTTTTATTTCGTGATCAGTCGAGCGGCTCCATCAGGGCTTGGCTCGTTTGGGCTCGTCAAGGCGTGAGGGCGGCCACGGGACCGATGACAAAACGCCCTTACATCTTTTTTTTTTTTACATTCTCTCTTTGCTCTGGCCCCCTTCGGCTTTTTACTTCTTCAGCCTGTGCGTATATGAAAGGAGGGGGTACGGGGGGGCACTGACGAGGACATCCATAAACGCCTGCACTGAAATGTCAGTCAGGCTTAGTAACAGAGTGCAGAGTGAGAATCCTGGGGATCTAGATGGCTATCGTATTGAGAAGGACTATGGGACGATCCTGTGTTCCACCGTTACCTAATTATTCCGGACGTTCGACTTTTACTCTTATTCTAATCCCCCAGGAGCTGGGGAAGTTGGGAAGATGGGAATTGGGGGTAGTGATTAAAATTGTTGATTTTTTTGAGAAGACTCTGGGTAAAAATGATGGTGATGAGGTAGACAGTATACCTGCAATCACGTGAAATTAATGAAAGGAGCAACAGAAGAGGGTGCATGGAGCTTATTATGATCCCCGAAGAGGGTGAAAGCCCATAGAGCATGCCATCACATCCATAAACTCGGATGACAGACTCTGAATGGATGCGGACAGTAGCGCTGAGAGGCAACCAGATACCCGGAAGATCGAAACGCCATGTTGACGAGATAGAGTCTAGGATCTGTTGGCATGACGCGTTGAATCTCTCCATAACCGCATACACAGGGAGCCAATCCTGACTAGTCCCCTTCTCCCGATAGGCAGTGGCATAACGTTGGCCGAGTGTTGTAGACCAGCACTCCCTGTGGCTGACGTTGAACCTGGCCAAGCTTCGGGGTATCTATCGGATAATTAGCCGTTGATTACGCGACAGTCATTCGGGCGGATATCATCGCCCACGGGCAATGCTCTCTGTCCTCTCTATGTGCATACAACTGGTATTCCCCCAAAGGCTGAGGGAGAGGGAAAGGAGACTATTGATGGTGGAGTGAAGAGAGTGTGTTGTGGGGTGTGTACCTGACTGAGGGCATCCTATATACACCCGTCCATCCGTTTCCTACTCCAGAGTATAGAGTCTGAACCCGCACTTCCTGCATCTCGTTACTGACGAGCCAATGCACTGTTGGCCGCCGTTTCACTCGCATTATAGTACCTCTTCCTCCTCATCCTCCTCATCCTCCTCATCCTCCTCATCCTCCTCATCCTCCTCATCCTCCTCTTCCTCCTCATCCTCCTCTTCCTCATCTCCTCACATCATCATCATCTCGTCTCTATTCCTCTCAGAGGTATAGTGGAACGTTGTGGCACAATGTGTATCCATCCTGCCTCTTCATTTTCAAACACTCATGCATCCAAGGAGAGGGGGAGGAAGGGAGGGAAAAGGGAGAAAGGGAGAGAAAGGGGGTGGATGGGAGAGGGAGGAATATCAGTTGATACATACACGTGGAGTGATGTTACATGATGGTGCAGGTCCATCCAACGATGAGGAGTATATGCAAAGGCTCCAGGGAGTACCTCGTGGTACTAAACAACCTCATTATCATTCAATTCACGATAATAGAGGTGATTGCATGGTGATAGGAGGTTGATTTAGATTTCTGGGGGATGGCTGAGGTATACGGGTTGCTGTGGTTTCCGGGAATACGGGTTTTCGATTTGGAAAAATGTTTGTTTAGGGTTAATGGGTTTAGGGTGGGTGAACCTTGGCTCTAGGTTCACCAATTCAGTTGTGAGGAAGGGATGGTTTTGCAAATACACAGTGGGATAAATTATTTCACGGTATATTCTGTCAACATCTTGGAAAATAAAGTTATCACCGAGGAGTCACCTCGGGATTTCCCATCCCGCCATCCCCATTCAACCTTGAATGAGAAAAAAAAAAACCGCACCACCGCAATTAAATAATTTAGGGTGGTGACTCCTTCTCTTTTATTTCGGGGGCACAAGTGCCGTTCAGTTTGACTGTAATCACTGGAGTTAATTGAAGGTTACCCCCTTCTCCCTTCCTTTTTTTTCCTGCTCTCTCTCTCTCTCTCTCGATGATGTTTTTCTCTCTATTGCACCCATCGGGCGGTCCTCGAGTGGGCGATCCCACTGGATTTCTTGGGCTCTCTTTGCGATATGCAGAAACGATTGAGTCATTGAGTTGCGTCCAAAAATACAAACCGGAGGGCTTATTTTTTTTTTTTTTCTTCCTTTATTTCTTCAACGCATGAACCGAGGGCGTCCCGACGTGACGTCACGAGCAGAAGGCATTCAGATTGAAGAGCGCTCGATGACTCTTGAGATTTGTATTGCCATTAATAACGAGGGTGGTAGAGAGACTCTGGGCTTGTGCCGGCAATCGCGTTTCCCCCAGCAGTCACTAACTAAAAGTACTTGGAAGTACTATTGCCGTGTGAGGTATGCGTTTGTGAATCGAAGGGGTAGGGGATAACGTCGTTTGGCAAAGAGCAAGAGGCTCCTTTTTACTTTTGCCTTCAGGTCGCTCTTTTCTCATTTTGACGGGGGACATTTCGTCGACGCTCTTTCATTTTGTCCTCTCGCACGGTATCGGCGGGTCAAAGGAATTTTACTGTACATCAAAGTTAACAATTTTGCACTCATTTGAGAATAGAAGAGGAATTGGAGTTTATGGGACGTTACGGGGATCATCAGTAAAATTTTTGAGAGATTATTTTAGAAATTCACGTCGGCTTTTTTTTGGATCCCTTGGGCCGACTCTATCCAATGCTTCACTACTTGCTTCGAATTTAAATCGATCGGGAGATTGAGAGATTGAGTGATTGAAATGCCATAATATCATAATTTGATATCGGGTAAAGTGTCATTTCATGAAAAATTACGGGAGTGATCTGAATTCACGTGAAATAAAAATTCAGTTTAATTCCGGAATTTTTTTTTATGAAATTACACATTCCGTGAATTTTATCCCATGAAGTCTATTTGTTTTTTATAAATATAATTCATGAATGGTTCACCACTACAATAGGGTGACGTCTCTCGGGGTCGAGACGCGATATATTCCGAGGAATTGAACCATCGAGTCGTGTCAATTAATTGCCAGTATTTAACCACCACTAATAACCGCTCAAATAACTCGCAATCGTAATAACGCACTTGGCAATATAATTACAATCGTTTATCCCCATTCTCCAATCGATCCTTTTGACTGAAGCTGTTGTCGTGGCGCTTGAAAACTCCACACAATGTTCACTCGATGGGGTATTGTGAAAATAAGGGCTTTTAGTTTAGCTTTATTTTTTTTTTCTTCTCTCTCGATGGTAGACCGTTGTAATTTCCATTGTTTGTTGCTGGGGTGAAATCGATGCCACACGCGTGCACGAGACGTCCTCAAGGGGCCCTTCTCGTCAAACCAGGGGAAGAGGGAAATGAAGAATAGCTGTGAGGTAAAGAGGGTCTTTTTGTTGAAAGGTGTTGGCATTATAAGGGAGGGAACATATCGAGCCTCTTCACGCGGTGCAGAAAATAATTGCACTTTGATCCGGATTAATGAGAATTTACTGTGATAATTAATCAACAAATGTTGGGGTGAATTTGACTTTACGTTTATCGTACAAATATTGAAGGGAAAAATTTTCAATTTGAATTTTGTCCGATGGCAGATGTGAGAATTTAACCAAGCGTTATCTTCATAGAGTAAAAGAAATCGCCGTCAGCCGTGCTCTTTCGCACATATCGGTCCAACCGAATACATTTCATCCCCCTTTTTTTTTCCTTTCCATTTCGCCTCCAGCATCATCACACCCGCCAACACTTGCTCCGCCTTTTCTGCCTTTTTTTTCTTTCAACACGTGTGTGCGCATTTACGTATCATTTCGCGGGGTGTAAAAAATATTAAGATCATTCCCTCCGTTGAGATGATACCAACAAGAGAGGAAGTGAATAAATACACAGGAAAAAGGAATTCTGTGGTTTCACGTTTTCATCTCTCGAGTGTAACCCCGACGATCATCCCTACAGGATATCCGGGTGAAATTTTGCTCTTATATATTTTTCTTTCCGTCCTATTCCTCGCTGTTTCCACTCGACTACACGTATCTTTACTCAACTTCTCATTTGATCTGAACGATCTCTTCCCTCGTTTATCGTTTTTGATGACACAAAATAAACAATCCGCGATGTACGGTGGAAAAATAAATGAATGAACGAGGGAAAAAGGAGACAACTGGTGAAGTGGAGGAAAATAAAAATTTCTCATCATTTATTTTTTCTCTATTTTCGTCTGTTGCTTGAGTATAAAAATGGAGGTAAAAATGAATGTATACGTCGTTTGCGAGACCGAAAAAGCTCAGAGAGACGTGATGGAAGTGGATACGAGAAGAAAGGCATCGTTTGAGGGAAGGAGAAGGGATGGGTGAAAATGTAAAAAAAAAAAAAAAGAAAAACAGATATGAGAACTGGAGAAAAGCGTCGACATTGATTTATACGTTGGGCGTCGAAGGCGCCGACGTCGTGAGGGATATCTGGATGCGACGAAAACCTTTTCCACCGGCTAAAATCTGCCTCTCTGGCTTTTCCATACAGTCAGCAATGCCTCGAGATCAGACGTCAAGGAGAGATAGGGAATAGAAAAAAGGTGGGGCTTGAGGGAGAGAAATGATAAGAGTGGGGAAAGAAGCCAAGCAGGAAGAATTCCGGCATCTGCTACTGTCTCCCGTTTTCTCATCCGCCTTATTGCTAAAATCCAACCCCTTGTCCCTTCACCTTGCACCCCTCTTACACCCCTCATGCACCCGCCTCAATCTACCTATAAAACCTACCCCTATAAAACCTACCCCTGGCGGTTGCCGCAGTCTCTCATTCCTCTTGTTTTTCAAAGTCTAGGAGAAAATGAAAAGTTTCAACTCACAGATGAACATGTATTATCTCAATTGAAATAATTTTTTTCCCATGATTTTTTAATATAGAGAAATTGAATAGAAATTAAAAAATAAAATAGCACTTTGCATGGAGATCAGAATGAATATTGTAGCAGGTGAAATCAATTTTTTTTTCGAGATAAATTATGGAATAAAATTGTATATTGAATACGGAATAATTGGAAGTAGTTTACCTTTTTCATTCGTTTATTTTCAACTTGTTTTCACGTGACAGTTGGCCCGTGACACAAGTGCCCACTCGAGTGACTCCCAATCACCTCGAGAAAATACAAACAGAACTTTCGAGTGAAGGTCATCAAACCATAAACCAATTCACCAGGAATGAGCTTGATTCGATTATTGCGGAGGGAAGGGTGAAAGGCAGATGGCATGAAAGTGAAAAAAAAAAAAAATCTGAATAAGATTGAGTGAAGATCAAGAGGACGATAATTCTCATTTTTTCTTCTCGCGCATCAACACAGATCCACTCATCTGTGGATTAAATACCCATTTTTGTCACGGTTTGATAACTCGAAGCGTGTAATTTTCCCGGGGTTTTCTAGTTAAGCGGACCACAAAATTCGATGAGCCTATATAAAGCCTTTTTCGAGGGTCCCAGACCATCAGTCTGATCATGATTCTCCACCGCAACGTGTCTGACGAGTTGACAAAATTTTGAATCCATTTAAGAATTCCGTCAATTGATACGTCAAGTGTCAATGAAACATTTGAAAAATAAAATAACGTGCGATGCAGTTACGGTGAATAATGGCGATGGGCAATAGCAATATTCTCATGGAAGCAATCGTAACTTTGGATAACGGCGTTTGTTGAGTCGTTGGCCCTCGACGAGAGTAGAACTCGACTAATAATGTTGAGACAAGAGTTATCTACTCGATTGTCGGTGGTGATTAATGGTGGACAATGAAACTTGGAGAAAGACTCGGTACGGGACTGTAACAAAGTTGGAACGCTATTTGGCAAGTGTCTTCTGGGTTTCAATAAAGAGAATTTCGTTCGCCCATTCCTCACATTAAATAACGTGTGAGAATATTTTTTATTAATTCGCAATACGAATTGAGAATATATTTCGTCTATCCTAGACTAATCACCACTACAGTGCCACAACTTTCTGAGTATTTGAAAAATATTTTTTATGTTATAAAATCCATGCTAATGAATTCCTGAAAAATGAATTAATCATTTAGGAAAGATTCACTCTGGCACTGACGAATTAATTTCACAGTCTCCTCAATACAGACTCAAACCTCGGGGCAAAGACAAGAGGCATCTTCAGGGGCCTGAGAATGTCGGGTTAGGATGCTCAAGTGTCATCGACTTAACTCATCGACCGTCTCTCTCTATCCAAGGGATATCTCCACCAAGAGGCACCCCCAAGGGCTTGAGGATCAAGTCAGCATAATAAGCTTTATGCACTACGTGAATCCTCTCGGTTTTGGTATTCCGAGTATCTGGATGTCGTACTCGTGTGTCTACGCAGTCTGCAGAAACATCAAGGATCCTTGTCCCGCTGGTACTTAGTAGTATAAACACGGAAAATTGTAGAAAGTCAAGTGACTTTTTGGTGGATCAACTTTTCGTGACGGAGAGGAATGTCATGACGCCGCTCTGCGAACGATTTTTCATTTTTTTTTTCTTCAACTTCTTTCCCAATGACATCTCCCTTAGATCCACGAAGAATCATTTCCCCGCTCATCAAAGACGCAATTACAATCCAGCGATTTGTTGTCAATTTAATTCAATATGCCATTGAATTCTTCTGCTCGAGTTGGTGACACGTGCGGGAACGCAATCGGTGAGATCAAGTACTGAGCAATTAATTTTCATTTACTTGTGATAATAATTGAATTTATGTACCTACAGTATTATCTAGAGATTCAATTCACATCATAAATGGATTAATGTTTTGTATTTTGAGTTGTTTCAAAAATAGACTAGTTGGAATAAAAAAAAAAATCTGATCCCACTCGACCAATCCTTAAACTCGACGAATAATATTGGTCCATGAATTACCACCCACTGGAGCCTCAAGTACAGCTGGTAAACACGCAGTAACTGGTACTCCTGGTATTTTGCTTGATAAATCACGGAAAAAGGAATTCCCACAGCATTCACAACAGGGTCGGTAATTATTTACCAATAGCCCCTGAACAAACAAAAACACAGAGCAATCCCCAGAGTACCACAGCCACAATCATCAAATCAGTCAAGATGAAAAACTGAGACAGAGTCGAATAATTAATTTACATTATTCCAATCAACTTTTCAATTCACGTGATATAATTCTTCATTATTATTTTTTTTTTTCATCAATCCGGCGTTATTCCATCCTTTTCACAATCTCCTTTTCCCCCCTATTCACTCCATATTTCTTTTTTTCGTATTTTTTTCATATTCAACAAAGAGCAGACCGTGGAAATCCGCCTCGTTCTGGAGCGGGTGCTCGTTGATTTCCCGTTTTCATATTCAATATGATCTGCTCGCCATTGTATTCATTGAAAACGAGTCAACCGCACGCAAGATGAGGAGTCCGCGCTCCAGCACAAGAGTGGATCATGAAGAGTGAGTGAGACAGATTGAGGGGGTGGGAAAAAAACGGGGGGGAGGTAAAGGGGAGGGCAAGGGATGAGGTATAAAATGGGGTGGTTCGTTGCTTGGCTGACATGACTGACGGTATGGCATATACAGGGCCGTTGGTTGGTTCCGCGGCTTCGTACTACTCCAACTAATGAAAGGAAACTCTAGCTCAGGGTTTTGCACTGGGGCCTTTAGACTCCCAAGTATTCAACCTTTTTTTTTCTCTCTTCTTTTTTTTTTTCATTTTCACTCTTTGCCTTTTGAGAGATACATTAAGCAATCCTTTCATACCTCCTGACGTCAAATCGTTGTAATGCAAGTTCATTTTTACGGGGAAATACAAATTGGAATCTTCATTTTAATTATGATGATGAAGCAAGTTGTATTAATTATAACGAAGGGGGAAAATTGTTTTTTTTTGTGTAATTAAAATGAAGTGGGTGAGGGGTGAGGTGAGGAGGGGTGGAGGCTGCTGGGGGAGGGAAAATTTATTCGATTAGGTGAATCAGTTCGATTGGGAAATTTTACTGTTCGATTTCTTTGTGCGGGCGATGGAATCTGATAGTTCATGTGGAGATTATTATTATTATTAGATTATTATTATTGTGGGGAGTGTCAGTCTGGTATTTACAAGAGGGTGTATGAAAATTCGCAATGACCAGGTGAAAAATTTTTCGATTTAATAAATCTCAATCTCGAAATAGATTCTAATATAAAATAGCAATCCAACTGGTTATAACTTGAAAGGCCTGCGCTGGGATTCTGTGCCACCAGTGGCGATGCTCAAGCCCCAGTAGTGCGGTGTAGAGGCGGGGCGATGCCCATGGGGAGGGTTGCCAACGGAATACACTAAGGGTGATGTTTTTCGGGGGGTGGGTCGACGGCGCGTCGTTCCCTGCGCGTCGACCACCCCCCCCGATCGCGTAACATGAAACATAAAAATGAAAATAAAACATCGAAACGAGAAACAAATATCCAAAAACTCACCAGTATCATAAGAAAATACAAGTGCATTAAAAAATTATTTTATTAAAAAAAAAAACTCCATCAAGTCCCACCGCCCCACCATCCCCCACCATGCACAGAAAAATAGAGGAAAATTGGTTACGCAGTAGTTTAATTAGCAGGATGATGTGAAATATTTTGATTTAAAAAAAAAAATCCACGAGGGGGATATAATGTACCAGATATATACGTGTGTTAGGCAGTAGTCGTGTTACTTCCGGTCGAGTGGTTCCTGTGCCTGGCAGCTGCGGATTTGCGGAAGGAACGTCAAAAAGAGAGAGAGAGAGAGAGGGTGAGAGGGTGGGGGGTTGAAAGAGGTTTGGCACATCCACACACGAGTGTCCCCCCCCCCCCTTCCCCTGATTTTTTTTTCTTCCATCGAAAATTCCCTCCTGTCAACCTCACCCTTCTCTCCTCCTGGCTATCTAGGGTCTTTATCACTCTCACATGGCGGCCCATTGGAATACAGTGAATGCCATGAACGTGTCTGCAGAATTCGCATCGTCCACATTGATTCATTCTAATTCGATTAGTTTAAATGGCATTAAAACAATCCCGGGGATTCATCGGTGAATGCATCAACGGCAAATGCTCACCCTTCGGAGTTTACGTGCGTCTCGCTGCAGCTGTTTCGATGGATTGGAAAAAGAAACGAGGAGGGATCTGGTGATTTTAATCCAAAAGGTTAGCGAAATGGATAAGCAGACGAATTGAGATGCAGTTTCGTGTTGAAATGTTATTTTTAAAATTTTTTTTCTCTTTGTTTTTTGCTTTTTTTTATCGAGAAATCGGGGAATTGATGCTCCTTTGAATCGATCTGTATGGGATACTTTGACGGGGGGGTGGGAGGTGGTCTTGCGGAAAATGCGAGGGATCGGAATTCACTATCTCGTCGGCATCCCCTCGGTGGTGGGTTACATTGCGACGAACGCGAAAAGTGGCGCGTTGGTATGCGGGAGGATCATCGCACGTGCCATTCGCGGGTGAGCGAATTGTGGGTAAATGCTTCTTTTGAATTTTCCTCCAATGAGAATTTACCATTCCCTATTATCTTCGGAAGGTTATTTGAATTTTCACCGTCTCAATATAATACCAGTGAATAATTTTCAACCCGCGGTTTTTTTTTATTTTGATTGAATTTTTGGAACTAAAAATATTCGATTTACGTTAAACGTACACTAGATCTCGCAAGATAAAAAATAAGATGACAAATAAGTACTAGATGAGAGTCCCAGGGGTTGACAAATAATACATCGCGTCAATTGCAATGTTGGAAAGAAAATAATAGTAATGATAAAGAGGAAATATGTCAGACAGAAGGAGAGCTTATGCTCTAGACCATTAGTCCCGTGAGTTATGAGGCAAGTTCTAATACACTAATAATCTAACTGTTGATCGGTTGCAGTTACAGTTGGTTCGTACAGTATACGACATTGGGATAGAGAAATCCCCCAGATTTTGGTGTACACTGCCAGCCCCTGCAGTACACCACAGAAACTTTATTCGAGTCGATCAGTCGCACACCCCCGCTTCTTTATATTTTTCTTTCTCCTCCGATACGCCATTCTTCATTCTTTCCCCTTTCCGTTGTTTCCTTCGCCCTCCGATGAGCCATTTTTCTTTATTTCATTCCTCCAAGGCCCTTTTGCCACGCAACACCATCGCTGAGAATTTCCACCGCGCCAAGTCAGTGTGAAATTCAAATGGAACCCCTTATTAAAGCCCACAACCCTCGTCGAATCTCTCTCGGACCCTGCGAATATTATCCCCGTCGAACTATTGATATATTTCCCTTTTTTTTCGTGTGGTACGCCCCTTTTTTATCTGACCTCTCCGAGCTGTAGATGGGAGAGATTCATTTTCGAGATTGCAGAGATTGGAAAAGCGATGAGTTTTTTTTTCTGGAGGAAATTATATTCAGCTGTCGAATCTGGATATAATATTTCCAGTCTTCCACATTTCCAGATTCAATTATTATTATTTAATTTCTCTTCCCCCCGAATTCTCGGCTTCTCTCCATTTGACACAAAAAAAAATCTTTCCGTCAATTATTGCCTGCAAATCATTACAGTTAACTCCAGTTATAGTCGCGTGCATGGGGCTGTAGGGGAAGCGAATTCGGGCCATCCTACTATATGGAACTACCCCCACCCCGGGCTCACTGCGACCGTAAACTGAATTTCTTCAATAGTAAATCCGACGACAAGAGAAATGTATTTCTCAGCTTTATTTTTCCGGGAATTCAATTCCCCAACTCCCGAAATAATGGATTGTTTACATCTTGTAGCCCGAAGGTAGTAAAATGGTAAAACCGAAAGATACGAGAAAAAATAAATCGAGGAGAGGTGCGACGACAACGGTATTCTACTGCATTGCATCCCATACACGTAATAATTCTGCCGATAATGAGGCGATGGTATACCGTACACTGAGAAAAAAAAAATTATTTTTGCCAAGAACATTTTCTTCCCACCAGTAAACCTGGCGGTCACTCTGTAAATACTCCCATAAGACTGACTAATGCCAAATATATTTTCTTGTGGTTAGTAAATATAAAAAAAAATTGACTAACGAAAATTTTTTTCTCAGTACATTCCAGTAAATAAACTGAAACAATTGTCAATTGTGAAATCTCAGTGGCTTCTTTATTATAAAAATAGGTTATTATTCGAATCCACTGTATTTTGAATATATTAAAATGAAATAATTGAAATTCAACGTTTTTCCTTCGGATGACGTTTGATACGTCTGTTAGTGACAGTTGAACGTTTTCCCTTCATGCATCTGATGCATTGCGTACTTAAACATTAAACTCCCGTCGGATAGTTACGAAACAAAATCCCGATGACTCATCCAGGCTCAGTTTCCACATCCACGACCACATCACGAACACGCCTGGTCCTCTCTTTTCCCTTCCTCAATCTCACCCTCTGTATTTCTCTGTTGTCCTGGTACCATCCACTGTAACTAAATTTAAAATTTTTACTTACTTCCAGACTACTGCTCACCCTCGTTGTCATTACAACGCTGCAATCAGCGTCGCTCCTCCATTCCCCTCGCATCACCTTTTTCCTTTCTTTCCCCTTGCATCTCCCCCTTTTTTGCCTATGACCATCTCCCACCCCTCCCCCTCTGCCACCCCCTGCAGGCTCTTTTTCTTGTAATACTGTGAATTTTGTTACAAGCTCCTCCATCCCGGACTCTTCATTTCGTTTCACCGACCGATCTCGATTGCCCATAACTGGATTAACTGCAAGCATTTGATAAACGACGGGAGTTGGGCTTTTTCGGAAAGCCACCGCCATTTTGTACTGTTTTCAACCCCTCCTGAATTTTCGACAATAAAAGTTTTTCACATTGGGGCAAGTGGGTTCAGAAGTATTTTGAGAATTACGATGAGCATTATTTTTTATCTCTTGGGGAGGGAAAAACTTTTTATCGACAAGTTATCGTCATTTCTGAGGATTTTACGGTTTTAAAAATGATGGGTTATCAAATTGTTAAATTGAATTATTTTTAATTGAAAAAAGGGAGCAATTTGTTATAAGAGCTTGTAGAATTTCAATGGTTTGATAGTGAATTTACGGATTGACGGAATAATTGGAGAAGATAAATTGTTCAATTATCATCGAGGCTGATAATCGTTTACCGATTGAAAACGAACGGAGAATAAAACGTAGGAAATGTCGGGAATACTCTGAGCAATACAGCCACTTCCTTTATTTCTCTGGGTAAATTGTATCCCTCGGAATAAGTGATGCGCCAATAATTCGTCGAAGAGAGAGCATTACGTATTGTTTTTATATTTTTTCCATGAGTATTTTTGTTTGAAATGGTGGTTCTTGTTGCCGAGGAAAAGTTCGAAGTAGATAGACGGGGGGTTAGGATATACCGGGTCTCACGTACATACTCTCACCCACTCCTGCTTTCGAGTTTTCTTCGCTTTGGTGGATATAGTGTATCCCAACTTCTCATTTTATTGTTTTCCGTCCAGACAAGTTTTTGCAATCGCAAGTTTCTCCTTTCTCCTTACCGTGCGGTAACGGCTATTGGACATTTCCTCGGTTCACCATGAAATACGAGTAAAAGAGGGTAAATTAAGAGATCGGACGAGTGCCGAGGGATGTACCTGAGAGTATCTCATAATATTCCTTTCGACCCCATCAACAGAAAATTTTCAAATTTCAAAAATGTCAAAGAATGATTGAACATTAATTATTATTATGGCAAAAGGTGAATTATTCGCGATCCGTACCAACACACAAATCACTGCGACATAAATAAAAATTGTACTCACTATTTCTGGAATTGAAATAATGACTGGAACATGAATCTTTCATACACCAAAACTCATTACAATGAAATTACAAATTGTCAACAGTAAAATGGTTAGTCTTTCTCCACTTGCTGGCAACAGTAAAAATAAATAGAATGAAGAATAGACTCGAAAGTCGTGTCCTTTCGTTCTCATTAATTCTCCGTGGTCACTCTAGCGTAATATGTACGCTGAAAATGGCTGAGTATACCTATATGAAGTGTAGTTCCGCCAAACGAGTGCCGTTGGAATTTTCTCAGGAATCTTATTTATTATCCAACATAGGGTGGAGGGAAAGTCCACGAAAGAGTGAATAACGGTGAGGGGTGAGAGTGAGTAAAAGACGTGGAACAATCGCGAACTAATTCGGTTCCCTTAATTACCGGTAAAAGAACAATAAGATTCAGCGCGCTTTTGTTCTCGAGTAAAAATGAGAAATTACATCACGGGTCGACGAATCGGCCACGAGTTTGTGGATAAGAGAGGGTTTGCCCGTACAATTGTCACAGTGGAGTGATTTCCACTTTTTTTTTTTCTCTTCCTCCCCCTCGGGGACAATTTTTTCAATGAATATTTCAAGATTTTTTGGCTCGAATACTCGAATTTGGTTCGTTTGAGCCTGAGCTCGGCCAATTGGATTCATTTTACGTACTCGATCCTCGATATTGGAGTCGAGTCAGGTATTCACCACTTGATTTTCGCGGTTTGGGTAAACAGAGTCTTGGAAGCAGTCGAGAGGTTCATATACCACTCTGGTGTACCAGGAAATCACCACGAATTCTACTCGGAGAGCATTTTAGCTTTTGGGATTTCACTTGTTCTTCTTTTTTTTTTTATTGCACCACTGCCGAAAAGTCTCGACACGAACCCGCGGATCGTCGCCCTCCAGCCATATTGGCTATTGTCCAGCAACCGACGTGATTGGATATTCCGTGGTATTTCAGGACACGACGGGTATTTCGTCAAGAACTTTAAATTCCAAAAATAACAAATTTCCCAATTTTCCGGAGATGAGAAAATAAATCAATTCATTCCCACATTTTTTCTCAAGAAAAAATAACGAATTCAATCACAATGGAGAAAAAAATTACCAATAATAACAATAAAATAAAATAATAAAAATTCTCGAAATGACATGGGGGATGTATGTCCAACCCCAAAAATCGAATGGACCGTAAAATGAATTACTTATGGAAAACCCCAACGAAAAAAAATGGACTTAAAGTGATAGCATTGATGGGGTGTGCAGCTTCCGGTTCAGCTCATCAGCACGCGTCACCCTATATTACTCGTAACTATTCTCTCCACCGATTTTGGGACCCCTGACTGCGATACCCCCTACCGTAAGCGATACACATCCCCCAATTTCATCTCACCATCCCTCTTGCACTATTAGTTTTCTCTATTGGTACCCTCTCCAACTACCCGCGCGGTTTTGCACAATATTGCGATGAACTACCCCTAACCCCCTGCTCATCCACAACCCCCTGACCACCCCACCGCCCCTCCATCCAAGTTCCGGATTAAACTTTAATTGATTCAACTCCGTGGTCTGTAGTCAGCGAAGCGTACAGAAGAAGGAGGGCACTCGTCCTCAATGAGAAGAGGTCTACAGAGTAGATTGTAGATAGAGTAAAGAGGGTAGAGGGTAGAGGGCAGAGGGCTTGCCTCATTCTACTGTCTTCTTACAACTATCTCCACCGGATACCACCCCTAACCTCTTCCTGGTACCCTCGTAAATTAACAAGACTCCATGTATCTCGTTATAAATCAATAAAATATTTTCTATTTCATTCTAGAGGTCTGACTCGATGTCACATTGACCATCAGCATCTAGATATTTTTAAGATCATCAAATTTATTACTGTTGTATTAATTAATTGGTATTGAAAAAATAGAGAGCTCAGTTAGTGCTGGTATAAATCAATCCGACATCCTTCAGGACTTTGCATACCCATCTGTCAATCTGATGACCAAATAAAAATGTCGGAAACGAGGAGGAATGGAGAAAATCCGTATGACCGGGTTAACGGAAGCGCAGAAGATCGTGACAGGGAATAGTAAAATGGCCGGTGTTTGAGGGTTGAGGGGCACAACGGGACAATTTAGAATTTGAGAAGGGGGTGGGGTAGGAACGAAAAGCTATAAAGCCACGCGACCGGAGACGCCTGGCAGGCGAGTCACAGCGTCGGGACGCTGAGCGTTTTTGCCTCCGTCTTCCGCTCTCTCTCTTCGCTTGTAACTAAATTTTCCCTTCTCCTCGGTTGATACACTGATGCACCGTAAATGCTGTGAGCAATTTTACGTCAAGAATTGTATCCACACGCGAAAAAGGTCACAGGCCATTAAGTCACCAGTATTTCACCACAATAAGCACGCGATTCCCTTCGACCGGACAACACCAGTGGGTAAACCGCTGTTAGGCAACCAATGAGCCGATCTCGGAGAAGATTTTCCGGGTAACGGAAGTCCATTAACACTTTTGCGTTACGGTGACTTGTGGTGGAACGAAATTGGGGATTTGGGGGTTTTTTTTTTGGGAGTAATCACTTTCGATTTTTCGGAATTCGATTTTTATACCTTGAACTGAAACGTATGTTGACTTCAATGCCCGCGTAAAAAAAATGGAATCGGAATATTTTTTCCAAATTTTCAAAGAATTTCTGGACGACTTTTCAGAATTTTTTTTTATGAAAGAGAAAAAAAAATTTTTCAAAAATTTAAATAGGAATTTTTTTAAAATAATTTTTGAAAATATTGAAAAATGAAAAAAGTGAGAAAACAACAGTATAATTAGAAAAAAAATTATATTCGCAAAAATTTCTAGAAAATTATAAAAAAACATTCCTGAAACAAATTGTTGAAAAATGTTTCAAAACATTTCCAAAAAATACGATTGTTTCGTTTCCCGATTTTTTTTGTTTCAAAAAAAAATTCTGAAAAGTTTTCTAGAAATTTTTTGAAAATTTGGAAAAAATATTCCGATTACAATTTTTATTTACCCGAATGGATAGAGGAGGAAGGAAGTCGATCTCGAAATCGAAAGAAATATCTCGCGATTAAAATGGAGTTAACATAACATTCGCTTTGAGTTTGAGGTCAGTGCGGTGAATCCCGTGAAAAAAAGAGATGGAAATCCCGAAAGATGTCATGTATTTTCTCTTTTATTGCAACAATATTACAGGAGGTGGGGCCCTCCAACCTCCGGGTGTATTACCATCGTCATGTACAACATATAACTATAAAGAGAAATGGGTAGGTTGGGGTGCATCGCGACCCCATTGCGCGGGCGGCTGTCGCCATAATCTGTTTATAAAACAATTTGCGGACCAAGTGATGCGTGAGATACAATATATCTGCAAACATTGTTAGCATCGGCTCGATGAGGATTGTGGGTTGGAAAAAAAATAATGGGGGAATGGGGTACAAAGTCGGTGGCAATCCCTAAAGTAGGGATTGAAGTGTATGTGTTTCGCGTGATCACTCGTTCGCTGATTCATCCAGGATTCAATAAGGAAGAAGTCTCTACGGGCCCACGATGAAGAGTTTCTCCACTTTGATTCCGTCCTTTTCACTTCAAACCACGTAATTAAATCCCTCTTCCACCCCAGACAATTGACTTCCAACAATTCAATTTTTTTTGACATGCTTTTCACATTTTATTTCTCCATCAATGATTTTTAAACGTATCTGCCCAAAAATTCAATTCCCGTTTGACCGGTGGGTGAAAATTTTTTACCGTCGCAAATGTCATTGTTAATTGCGTTAATTGAATTTGTATTTTGATACTTCTAGAGGTCAAGGAGATGCGTTTATTTTTTATTATGAATGTTTTTTTTTATAATTTTTTGGATGACTTTTTTTTATTATTTTTATATAATTTTATGGAGGATAATTGGAGTTGATTTTTTATTGGACCGAAAAACCACTGCTGCAGATAAAAAAAAATAAAACAACAGAGTGAAACCTGTTCGACGAAATGAAAAATTCAATGCGGACTATTTGTTCATTCTTTTCTCCCCTCAATTTTTCCCTCCGATTTTTAAAAATCATTCCCCGTTTCGATTTTTCCCTGAAAATTAATTTACATATTATATGACTGGTTGATTTAATTTTTTTATTGGTCTCTCGATACGTACGATGTCGGGCTCTCTAATTAATCCTAAAATGTTATTTTTTTACGTAATAAAACTGTCACGTATCAGTGAGCATATTTTTTCAAACGTGAAAAATGAATGGAAATAAAGAGAGAAAAACGAGAAGAAAAATATTTGAAAAAAAAGCTGGGGAGAGTGTGTTCTGCTCGGTGACAAACAAAAAAAAAACATTGACAATGTGTATGTGTGAGTTGTGATCGGACAGTTAATAAACAGTACCAAACGAACGTCATGTGAACTTTACACCACCCCCTACCCTAGTCTATGCTACAGTTATTCCAGTCGTTATTTTTGTAAATTAGAATTAGCAGTTTTACGGGTGATATCTCCCGTAAATTGATTTAAAAAATGAGTAAAAATTTAATCACTGCTGGATAATTGGAGAGAATGCCAATAAAAGTTTAATTAATGTCTCACAAATATTTCCACGGCGCTAAAACAAAAAATTCTCGCTCAATGCCGATATAAAAAGGATAAGGCGAGACAATCACCGACAAAATTAATTCGCCATCAATTAATGTAAATTCAATAATTGTAATTTCATGAAAAATTGTACGTGAACTTCTCTCCTATTGATAAATTCAATTTACACTTAATTTTGATATATCAAACCAAATTTGATATAATTGCATGTTTTTATTTATTTATTCGTGCATCATTATGATTATTTCGAGTAATGAAAGATAAAATTCACATTTGTTGGTGACGAGGTGTCCTCTGAGGCGTGAAAAAGATAATATTCCACCGGTTAAGTACATTTTTATTAAACATCTGCAATTCCTCTAAAGATGAAAGGAAAAAAAAAAGTCGACACTATCAGGGGTGCGTAAAGTGGGTGGATTCATTGACGTTCCTGGTACACACTCTGGTCCCGGGGTTAAAAAAGTACAAGGGTAGTTTCTCCGACACGTGACGTCTCGTGTCGTCGACGATGGGGTGTCTACAAAAGGAAATGACGCTTATACCCAGAAAATGTGCGACGGATTGACGAACGATCAGGCAAAATGCACAAGAGTCGATGGACACGAGGTACCTCACACTCCCAAACACCCAGACAAAGATAACGAGCGATCGCCGCATGTAATTCGATTCGATATCGTGAATTAGAGTTATGATTTCAACTGGCTAAAATATATGAGCAGGTCTTACTGTTGATACATAACGGAGATGAAAAATATGAATGGGACACGTGTCGGTAGTGTCGACGCCAATTATGATGCCCGATTTGCCACCCATCACTGACGTATCACTTCATTTTTGCCGATCACACATCACGAATGTACGTTGCCATTTATTTAACCGAACGGCGAGTCTAATTTCATTTTACGGACTATCCCGAGAAAATTGGGTGGGACGAGTTGAATTCATCAATAAATTCATGAAACAATTCAAATCACGGAAAAATCCTCTCGCTAAATAAACAATTACATTTTTTAAGAACAAAGATAATACTTTGATAAACAAAAAAAGGTTAACCGTCGGCTTTTCATATCGGGAAATCTTCTCGCGTCTCCCATGGACTCTCCAACAAATTAATACCATTTTCATCTCACCCATCGAGGGCCCGCAATATCGCCTGTCAAAGGGTTGACAAAATTATTAAAATATTCTGGCAAAAAAAAAAAAAACCCGGAAATTGCCAAGTAACGAGGCGCGTGTCACCTCCATGTACACTCGTGACCGATTCTCACCCCTAACTATTTAAACGCGTGGCACACCGTATAAAGTCATCGATCTGCCCTCACACGCAATTTGCATTTCGTAATGAACTGAAATATTCCATCGAGTACGTATACCTCAACTAGTACCTCTCAGTACTCAACAACATTACGATCAAACACTTTCATTAATTTTATATCTCCAATCATAACCCCCCAAAACAAACAAAAGGACTACCGAGTGTTAAAAAGATACGAAATAATATTTTTCTTATAAAATCATTAAATATTAATGGTACAATTAATTAAGGAGTAATGAGGTATTCGTAAGGGAAATATCACGCCCAGATCTGCGGTCTATTAACAATTTTGAGATTGCAGGAAGAAAATAAAAGGGAGAGGGTTGATTTAAATAGTTCACAAACATCCAAAAAGGGAGACAAAAACACAAAGACATTATGTATTGGACTGCATGGAGATGGCCGGCGGCATTGCCGCTCAAAAAAACATTCAAATCAATTCCACTCTGGTGACTTCAATGATGGCGTCCAATGTTGTATATACAAAACGTAAGACGAGGAGAAACCCCAGAGTCTCGTGCTGGTACACAATATAAACGACTGTATATATATTTTATGTGTATGTATACGCACGTGCGTTCGCATGGCCTGAGGACAGTGAGTACGGGGTACGACAGGCGTTTACATAAGACCAGAGTACCAATACCTCATTCCTTCTTCATCCGATATCCATTCGCCCGATGGTCACGAAAGTAAACTCTAATTACTCCAATTTTACCGACTGTTATGCAATTATATCGGAATTTATTTATCAATCATGAGAAAATTTTATGATAAAATTTCTGACGTCTAGAAGATTGAACTTTGGTTGACGATTTTGGATGCTCGTGGAGTCCTGTCCTTGGGGTAAAAGGGTAAAGGGTAAAATATATGGGGTAAAGAAATGAGTCGTAGAATGAAAAGAGGAAACAAGCAAGTGAAACACGGAGGAACGATAATCCATTCGGAGGTCATAACGCAGAGCGCGGCAGCCGTAAAGCTTACCAGACAAGAAATACGGCAAACCAACCCCTTTTCTCTCTCACTCTCACCCCTTTCTATTTCTCTATTTCGCAATGAGGGGTTGTAGAAGTCCGTGTGCTCCCGGCGGACTTACCCCTGGTTATATGCAAACCGCCATTGCCCTCCACCCCCCACCCCGAGCCAGTCATAAACTTACTGAATTATATTACGCAGTCCGGTCCTGCTCTTTCGAGTTTTTATTCAACATCCCCGCTACTTGATGGTTTTTCTTCTTTCCAAATGTTTTTGTTATTCTTTTTCCCGGTGTTCTTCCATTCTTCAAGGGTAAAAAACCAGACACTCCTATAGGGTAGCGAAAAACTGTCGCCCACACCCAAGGAACAGTGAGAGAAAAATTTAGGGGATTTTTTAAAAATTGGGTTGAAAGGAATTAATGGAATGCTGATGCTTAGAGTTGAATTATTCTTCAACTTGATTATGAGAATTCCAATTTGAAATCAGTATTCGGTAAAATATGATTGGGATGATTAATTATTTCCTTTTGTAAATGAAGATTAGGAAGATATATTTTAATTTCGGAATAGTTATGATAATTGGTAGAGTAGAATAATGAAATAATGAAATATGAATAATGAATAATGAAATTTGTTGTTTTGATTTAATATGACTGGCATATGAGCATGTGGATTGATATTTGAAATATTTTTATCAGTATTCTCTTGGTTTTTGAAATTGATTCCATTGAAATTCGACTTTTTACTGAATTTTTGGATGGAACATAAAAGAAGATAAAAATCCGCTTGTCACGCGTGTAAAACGTACTTTATCCTCGTACGTTTGTTTCGATGTGCAATACAATAGACACGCGTTGACGCCAGTGGGCAGCATGTACTACACATACGGCTTTATGTACCAGAAGTGATAGGTATACATTTATTCGTTATTTCGGTGATGTATTTTCTGTTTTTAACTCGATATCCCGTAGCCGATAAAGAGAGTGAGCTGTACGCTTTATTTACGAGCGGATAGTGGACCCACAAACTGCCTTTCGTGTCGTGAAACAGAGAGAAAAAAATTGTCTACAAATAGTCGAGCGTGTGGTGATACCTTCATGGTAAATATGAATTTCGGAAATTTCCATTCGCTGGATTTTCGGAAGGGTTTTATGCCCGGGCCAATTTGTTTCTCATGTGTTGTGAGAGGAGATGATATGGGGGTGGATAAAAAAGTGATAAAAATTCGTTAAAAAGTGAATGGGAGAAAAAAAAAAATGATATTGAAATCGTAATGGAAAATTTTTAGAAGCGCCAAACGTGAGATTTTTTAAATCCGTGCACTTGGTGATTGTGCCTGATCGCCGTATAATTAGGCGTACGTACTGCTCAGGCACGTGCGGACAATTCATCAAGGGTGTACACCATATATATTTTTTTCTCTTTTCAGTGCGACCTACTGCCGAGACCATCCATCCTCCACACGTGTTACACCCGATTGGTATGAAAACGTCTGTGTTACACTCGTTCTCCTGAGTGAGTTGTTACACACTCATGACATCAGGCATTAATCATCCGTTTCATGAGATTCTTTTCCCAAAAATCGGTAACATTTATTTTCCACTAATAGGTAACAATGACTAATCAAATTATTCTAATCCTCAAGTACTCGCTAATTCTTTAAACTTTTAACTCCG
>NW_011887740.1:4963838-4969656 GCF_000806365.1 Fopius arisanus | reverse complement strand
CTAATCCTCAAGTACTCGCTAATTCTTTAAACTTTTAACTCCGTGCAAGAGTTGATTAAAAAATGTAATGCCTGAAATTTTGAAAAAAAAAAAAACAATCATCACCTCAAGAGGTGACAAGACGTAAAAAGAAAAAAGAATTTTCGATCGCGTGAAAACGATATCGAAATGTCTGGTGAGGTTTTATATGGGGATGTGGGTGGAAATGTGGGGTGATACCGGCGTCGTACCTCGAGGGGTCTATAAGTAGTCTCGGTGTATATCGTCGACGACGTTTTCCATTGTCTGCAGAAAAGTAGGGGTTGCTATAGAGACGCCTTGGTGGAGGTACCATCCAAGGGAAATTCCAAATGGGTAGGTTGTAGGAAAGTGGTGGAAGGTGCAAAGTGGTGATACAGATGGCGGATTAGTACGGGTGTAGGTGTTCTATCTGATCCGACGAGCCTCTTCCACAAGAATGGTCAGCCAGGGTGTATTGTAATGTTACACGTGTACCGTCTGCGCCTTTATTGCCGGTGAAAGATTGTTCACTAGACGTTACGATTCATTGAGCATATTACCGAGAAAAAAAAAAAATACTGGCAACAGAAATATCTTTTTTTAGATCATCCGACGAGGGTTGCACTTTGTCAATTAGAGACCAGAAATATAGGAGTCGATGGAAATAGGATTGTCCGGGTATTAATTTATAATTGAGATTTGATTCTTTACTTTTTACTCCGGCATTTTCTCAGCGACAGATCCACTGGGAAAAAATGTAATTGAATGTTTTCATAAATTCTGGAGAAACCACATCCCTCCAGAAATTTCTGTACAGTTGTTCTGGCAGTGCGCGGACTGTCCTAAGTAGATTTTTCGCCTGCCGCACGTTTTCCCACAAGGATTTCCTTCAGACGGCGGAGGGATGAGTCTGAGATGATTCGTTTTGCCCCCTCCCCTTCATCCAAATCCAAAAAAAAAAAAAGATGGGACTTAATTAAAGAATTTCCATGAACTCCCCAAAGATCTCTCACATTCATATTTATAATTCCGGCATTACACTAAAAATTCGAACTCGAAGAATTCGATGGGTGATCCTTTTCCATTCGGGGAGCAAAATTTTTTCAAGGATCTCTCAAAAAATTCCACCCTATTCCAGTCCACCCTAAAACACGTGAAATAAATAAAAATGTTTTTAAAAAAAGGGTATCATTAGACTGATGTAAAAGTTGCCGGAAGAAATGCAAAACCTTGCGACCCCTCCCAAGACTTCTGCAGAACACTCAAGTAGGATGTTGTCCATGACCCCTCCCCCTCGTCGCCACCTTCACAATGAGCGAAATGAAATTCTCAAGTTGGTACGAGGAAAAAGTGCAACACTCGGAGAATGATAATTACGTAGAACGCGAAGTCCGACCTGAAAACTCGAGAAGATTCTCGCCAACCTGGCCAGCCCCTTCCGCGTTCTCTATCTCATTCGTTCCAACACGTCAAAATGAAAAATACAAAGAAAATACAAAGAAAAAGTAGAGGCTCCTGGGTGACTCCTTCAAACGTGACGTATTTGTATAAACACGAGGTCACGTTGGAGTAAGAGGGAAAAATGTGAGGACAAAAGGAAACAATTTGAAAACCAACTGGTGAAATAGTGAAACAGTGGAGCTGTGGTCTGAGCTGTGATGGTATATACCACTGGAGTTGACTCTGGAGACACGAAACGGACGTAGAGGATGGTGAAGTGAGAGAGGGTGAAGAAGGTTTGAGTAAAGATGGCCGTACAGTGTACAGAAACGTGAAAGAAAGAGCCAGGGGGTATGGGGATAGTGAGGGATAAAGGAGAAGAGGAACGTGAACGAGAGGTGGATTATATAGCGGTTGGATTTCATTTCGTCTTGTCGCTTTGATGTCCCTGATGCGTGCTACGCTGTCCCGTTTCTGCCTTTTTAACAAACTCATCTCCTCTACCTCCTCGGCCCTTAATCTCCGCCCTTCGACCTCTGCCCTCAGTTCCTCACTCCTCTCACCGCAATTTCCCTTTTTTTTTTTCTCTCTTTTATATCTTCTTTAGTTTGTTCCCTGGGGTGCGGTACATGCGCGCATCGAGAATGAGATAGTCCGTCTCACTTTGAGTTAAGTTTATTCCCCATTCCCCTTTATCACCCCCTGTGTACCCTCCACCCCAGCCTCCCCCCGTATACCGCGATAACGAGCACCTGGACTTGACGTATTGACCATCAAATAAATCGGCCCTTCACGGGATTTGTATATTTTTTCTTTTTGTTGTTGTGGAATTTACGTGGGGGTCAAGCCTTCCTTTTATATAGAGTTATAGGATCATTTTATAGACTTCTTCGACTTCATCTGGGGGAGGGAATTGATGGTCGGGTCGAGGGTCGTGCGATTATCGTTCAAACGATATAATGTGTTATGGACATAAGTCATAGAGAGGTGTCGTAAAGGGGTGAAGTGCTCTGACAGGGGATGATGTGAAATGGTGGAGAGGGTAGTGGGGTAGTTGTGTGAGAACTGCCGCGTGCTGGACTATCATCGCGTTATTAGCATCAAGGCAAAACGTTTTTGAGGGCCATCGATACTATAGCCCTTTTTCATGGTTATGAGGTTGGGGGTATAAGGCGGCTGGAGCGTGGCCGAGAAACGCCGGGGGTTCCTTGTTAGTGAGCAACCCTCTCCTTTTACTATTCTTTTTCAACAATTTTTTTCTTTATCGCCCAAAGTAAAGTGGACGATCATTATTATGTCCTCACGCGCTGTTTGAGTTTATTGGAAGATCGGGGTGGGTGGATTCACTCAAATGATTTTTTATCTGCGGATAATTTG
The DNA here is from genome assembly GCF_000806365.1 of Fopius arisanus. NCBI lineage: Eukaryota > Metazoa > Arthropoda > Insecta > Hymenoptera > Braconidae > Fopius > Fopius arisanus. Next base: position 4,966,839 of record NW_011887740.1, on the reverse strand, counting down.
ATTGCGGAATTTTTATTTTTTTTTCGTTATCAAAAATGACTATTGAAGCATCAATTATCATTCTTATAAAACGGTAATTTCATTTTAAAAATTTATATTTATATATATTTATTATATGGCTTTTTTGGAAATTTATATTTATATATATTTATTATATGATTTTTTTGGAAATTTATATTTTATATTTGGAAATTTATATTTATATATATTTATTATATGGTTCTAATTTAAAAAGGAAAAAGGGAAAGTGGCGTATGGTTAATGATAAAATTGGTAAGTATTTAGGGGATAAAGGAGAGGGTAGGAGAGACTAGGGAAATAGGGTGGTGAATTGAGGCGATGATAACGAGACGATAGTTTCCATCCTAGTCTCCCTCGGTCTCGTCTCAGAGAGTAACGGAAGCTGCCTTGGCACTTCCTCTCGGTACATCCGCCCCATCTTCGATACATAGAAGTACCGAGATGGGCCGTGTATCGATCGTTTCTGCCAGATCATCCGTATAACTGGCCCCATTCGGCACCCGTACTACGTCATGCGGAACGACCGAGAAAGCAACCGGGCGAAGGCACTTCGTCGACGTAAATCGGATGTACCTGTCGCATGGACTCGCCCCGTCCTACATATCATCTACTCATGCTCCTGGACTCGAGAAGAAAAATTCAATTCAAGAATATTTCTCCTCATTCTAATATCAAAATTATTATTTCAACCCGAGAACTCGGCGTTTTCCATTTTTCAAAGTGAATTTCACTCCCAAATTGAATGAGCAGAAATAAAAATTGACTTTTTACGATTCGTCGGTAAATCCCCATCCCCGGATTTATATTTAGAATCCAGACCACACGTTCTCACTATATCTACACTACATCCGGTTATGGTGAAAAAGCTATGACACACTGTGCACTGAATTCCCGTATAGATGCGAAATGAGAAAAAAAATTTTTTAATCTCTTTCACGTTTTTTGCTTTGTTTTTTTTTTCTATATTTTTTTTCTTTATCTCGTTGGTACGCAAAAACCACGGAGTTTCGTCAGCGTGTTGTACTTTCAAATTAAAAAAATCCAATCTCTCGAATGCCGAAAAACACGGAGACAATACGGGGTACACAACCTCCGCGGTAGAGTATGTGCATGTAGCCGAGTACACGTGGTTAAAAAAAAAAATTGGGGAAAAAAATAGAGAAAAAAGGTGACGTGGGTGAATCCCCCTGTCGGGGATGGCGTATGGTTTTCCGTAGTACTGGGAATATCCCCGCGATCCAGTGGGGATGGGGATTCAGGGGATCTAGTGCCAGTGACAAGAGAGGGTATGACTGATAACCCAAATAACGCTTCCGAATGTGGAGTCGACAAATTGAGTGGCCAGGAGAAAAATACTGATGAAGAGAATACGAGGGAAAGAAAATTTGATTTTTTTGTGAGTTCGTTTTGTAAAAAAATATTGTGGGGAAAATATTGCATTCAGGGGCCTGATCCATGGGTTCTGGAAAGGAAAAGTTTCTTTTTCCCAAAATTGAATGTTTTCATCGGTCGTTTTATTTATTTTATGGGTTTTATTAATATTCGTCATTTAAACGATATTAGAATGCGCAATAAATCAATTGATACATGTTTAAATATTAAATAAATAAATGAGTAGTTGTCCCCATGACCACGCGATCATATTAACCCTGAAAAATCCAATCCTCTGATTTTCGATATGACCAAAAAATCGAGTGATAATTTTTAATGAAAATGGAATTTTCCCTGACAAAATCGCAAAATCAGACGCGAGTGTCCCCAAAATTCGAGGAAATTTGCAACGACTGCATTCCGCAAAAAAAAAAAAAAAATCCATGCCCTTCTAAAATGTCAATTCCCCATCCGCACAGACATCGGATTGCCAATGTCCACATGTCCATTCTCCCGTGAGACTTCTCTCCGGGATTTTCGCCGGGGTGAATGATTTCACCATCCCCAGGAGCTACAAACTCTTAGTGATAGCCAACAAGAAGAAAATATCTTTGGTGGCAGAAGGGCCTAACAGGCGGACATAGAGTGAGGCCTAGAGCTTCAGCTAGAATAGCTATCGAGCGATGCCGATGCAATTCCAATTCCTGGCTGTCAGCGGCAGAACTGCGGGAGACGCGTCCATTCGGAATCAGCCTTCCGTAAAATCCTGTGCCTCCCCCTTAACCCCCCTCACTCCCCCCTAGCCACCTCATCCAGTGCCACCCACACACCCCCACAACGCAATTCCACACATCGAATGTCGAATATACCCTTCGTGGTGGCTGTGGTAATGCGTCACTGCGTCACGTCCAGCGTAACGACTGAAAATCGCAATTTTTTCATATTTTCTCCCATCATTTTTCCCACCTACTCCCACCCACCCCTCCCCCATCACTTTTTTTTTGCTTCAATTTAATACCCCGAGCTTTTATTCATCATTATTTCATCATTATTCACGTTATTTTTATCACGATGACGCACGTTATCCCCACGAACATGAATTAAACCGTATATCATTAATTTTAATATTTCGATATTTTTCATTTTCCTCGGGTTCGCTCGAGCCCAAAATAAACATGCACAAATTTTCAATCTGTCTTTATTTATTTAGCCATTTTTATTTATACCAACGGGGCGGTATCGAGTGGCAATAAAGTGTGAAAATACGGGGAAATGTATTATGAGAGTGGGGGGCATGAATGATGGCTGATTGCATAAAAAATGTAACGAGTCAAGGGTTTTCTTTCATACTGAACTGAGATGCGCGTGGTCGGGGGGACCGAGGGGGACATCGAAGATCGAGTGCATCAGTTGACAAGAAAAAAGAAAAAATAAGAATGACAAGGAGTGAAAGAGAGGAGGAAAAATGCGATAGTTTTTCCCTCGGAGAGTAGCGCACAATCCGAGGCGGCAGGCTCTGCTCCGATGGATTTTAAAAGATCCCCGAGATTATTACTCTTTTTTTTTCTCTCTTCTCGTTTTGTCCCTATCTCACTTATTCTTCATCTTG
>NW_011887740.1:4958395-4963518 GCF_000806365.1 Fopius arisanus | reverse complement strand
GGGGGGGGGGCATCGTACCCAACCAGATAGGTACACCCCGTGTTTTTCTCTCAACACAGTGCCAGATGCTTCCCCATGTATTACCTTTTTACCCTTTTTTTTTTTTTTTCATTCTACTCTACCCAGCGAACATGTCTCCGCTGAACAGCCGATGGGTAGTTTTGAACCATTTGCTACCATTTTACCATCCCCTGGAATTAACTCCAGGACTGAGACTTGCACCACATCGCGGCATACGGGGTGACATTTTATGGTGATTTTTAAAAATTATCTGCGGTTTTTGCGGTAATTATTAATTACATCGGAATTTGTTATTATATTTAATTATTATTGTATTATAATTACACTTCAATGATATTTCAAGTCGGAAAAATTGAAATTGAAATTATTTGAAATCTGATTTTGAAAAATCTTATTCTGATAATTCTCTTGATTTTTTTCGATTCTATATAATTATTTATCTGTATAAATAAAAGCAACAAGAATATCCGTTTGTAGAATAAGAATAAGTAATAATAATGGTGAATAGAACTCGAAAAATGAAACTCTAAATCTGCTGGAGAAGATTGTAGAAAGGATTTTATATAAAATGAAGACAATTGGCTTTTTCTTAGACTCTGGTTCGGATGCTCGTCGTCATATAGTGGTTGATAGATTTTTTTTATATCATCAACAATAGATGGATGGGAAGGAGTCTTCCTCGCCATTATTAACTCCTCGGCTTTTCCTACACGCGATTTTTCACAATGGCCGTAGGGTGTATTATATCCCCTCTTTGGTTATATACTATTATCCATGGTTCATCTCACTTGAGCGTTGGCAGGTAAGTACAGGTGTGTGGTTGGATATATCGGAAAGTTAAATCCGTCGACGCTTGATGGGTTATACACACAGGGATGGAAATATATGGGGGTTGAAGGAGGTGTGGTCTGGCCTCATGTCTATCCCTTCTACTGTTTGCCCCCTCTGCATTGGGATGAGAGTAATCGATTCACCTCGGTGTGTACCGAATTACGGGGGAATCTCCGTTTTTATATAAGAACATTAAAATTTTATGGCCTACAGTTCGGCCCTTTTTAACCCGAAGGGAAAAAAAATTCTTGGCCGCTCACCGCCATTTTGGAACGGCGGAAAATTTTCAAAAGGTCTCAGGGGATTTCAACCGGATGTTCATAATTCATTTTCTTTTTTCTTTGTTACAATTCAATACATAATAGTTTAGATAATAATAATTATCATTATGTGTTAATGGAAATATTAATATGAATATGTTATATTAATATTGCGAGGAATTGGAGAATTTTTAATAATTCTATTTCGGGGAAATTGGTGGTTAGTCTGTTTATTTATTTTTTATTTATAATTTGAATGCAATATTTGTGGGGATGAATATAAAATGGAGGGAGGGATAGTTGAAATAGTTTGGTGTCGGTATGGAGCTCACAGGTCATGAGATTCGGACGAAATTCTAGGGTAAAGGGCCAAAACCACTGAGGGCATCAATACAGGGTTGTCCTCGTGTTGTTGTCAGTGGGAACCGGAAACGCGTGTTGACCATTTCAAGGGCTCACCTTAGACTACAATGGCAGGGCATTGGTAGCCAATCAAGTGCAAAGGAACATGAGTGAATTGACCATGATACAAGATTATAACAGAGTGTGGGTTATAAAAACTGTAATCGGAATATTTTTCCAAATTTTCCAAAAATTTCGGGAAAACTTTCCAGAAATTTTTTTTATGAAACAAAAAAAAATCGGAAAACAAAAGAATTTTATTTTTGGAAAAGATTTTGAAATATTTTTCAAAAATTTGAATAGGAAAAATTTTTTTATAATTTAGATGGCGTGTTTTCTGAAAATATTGAAAAATGAAAAAAAAAAGAAAATAACAGTTGAATTAAAAAAAAATTATATTCGCAAGAATGTCAAGAAAATTATTTAAAAAACAGCCCGAAACAAATTATTGAAAAGTTTTTTAAAACATTTCCCAAAAATACAATTATTTTGTTTCCCGATTTTTTTTGTTTCAAAAAAAAAATCGGAAAAGTTTTCCATCAATTTTTTAAAAATCTGGAAAAAATATTCCGATTAAAATTTTTTTTATCCGAGTGGATAAATCCAATAAAAAAATCGACATCATTTCGTATCTCATTCCATATAAATGCCTCCCCTCTCAGTTTCATTATAAATTTCATCTAATTGCACATTTCTAATTTCGACACCGCGAGCTGTAATTTTTTTATTTAAAACTGAAGAGATGATGGAGATAATTCAATTTATTTACAATAAATCTGGTTGAATGGTGGGATTTTCTTGATTCGAAATGAGTTGTTTTTTCTTTGGAGTTATTGGCAACTACAATTGTCCACGAGGAGTACAAAGAGTGAAGAGAGAGGAGGGTCAACTTTAGGTCGAAATCCCATAACGTAATGTCGTCGTGGCTAGGAGCGATACATCATTTTCGGCTGGAATGATCTTACGGTAGATTTACCATTCGTACAGTTTATGGGCGTTGGTCTGGGTCATAAACTTGCTTGGCAATGACGGCGACCAGAGGGAGAGAAGGTTGACTGTACGTTGAAATGAGTATATGTCCGAGTGAGAACCATACATATTGTACTGGAAGGAATTGGAAGGGATGTTGCAATTGGTGAGTTTGGCGAAATCCCCGAGTCTTGAGGGGGAATTGTTTAAATTTGAGGGAGCGACATGTCCACGGATAGAAATTTCCAGCTATTTGTCGTGCATCGTGTTGACGATGACAGAAAATCGAGGGATAGGATAAATTAAATTAATAGAACGAGACCGATCAATTATTTAATCTATTCTAACTGGTTGGCTGTCAACTTAATGTTGTGTGGATTTTCTATCCGCATGGGATACACAAATTATCATTCGATCTGATGACCACCACCGGTTTAGACTCACAATTACGATAATTATGCAAAGATTTGATGTGTAGGATCAATTTGAGTAATAAATGGAAATAGTCGACTGTTTGGATTGGGATGAAAATGGAAATTGACCCCGGTCGAGCGTTAACTCCAGTGATTTGCATTGACGATTTCTCCGACATGACGAGTGTGTGTGTAACTACTGGATTTATGCTCATCCTAATTAATAAGCTGTTGTGCACTGAGATAATGGCTCTGGGGAGTACAATGTAATTCACAGATTTGTGAATAATTTTGGCCCTTCGAGAATTATTTTTCGAATTAAAAATCGACCGAATCAATCGCATCATCAAAAAATTCAGCGTTATGGAGATTTATTATTCCCTAACAATTTTTATTCTATTTCATTTTTTAGTTCATATTTTGTTTTAATTTTTTATTATATAAATTTTGTAATTTTCGTTTTTGGCGTATATTATTTATTTATATTCAAATTTACACTGCTTTAAACAACGTGATGACATCTAATAATTTATGGAGGAACTGAATTAAAGTACAAGTGTCAATTTCATGAGCTCAACGGATGGTAACTCAGACGTTTCCATTATCCAGGGATAAAGCAGAAAATCAGAGCCTGAAGAAAACGTCATTATCATCCGCAGGACCGACGCAACCGAGATCTTCTTAACCATTTGTCCGAAATTTCGAAACGATAAGGAAATTATCAAACTATTGATAAAATCTACTGATAAGAGGTAAACAACCGATAACAAATGCCCGAGCGCCTGATTTCACCGATTTCCATTAATCCTCAAATAATCTTTAATTACCACTTCAATTAATCGCGAGTAATCCCCCATCCTCCCTTTTCCATCTTAAAAATAAGAAAAACTATAATTATTTTAATGAAAAAATGTTCCATTGGCCTTTCACGTCGCCCCCCACCCAATTATCAACAAATAAAAATCGTTTAACGGCTGAATAATTATCCCCGAATCGGCGGAATGAATGGGTTAAACTCGAAACTCATCGATCTGGAAATAAAGGTTGTAGTAGATACAGAGGTTGCAGATAATACTGATCGTCGACCAAATACACTTTCGATTTCAAGTTGCGAAAGACCAATCGACTACCACCTGCAGGATTATAACTCACTTCCAAGACTCGTACTTTTACACAAAGGTAGAGAAGTTTAAATGAGGCACAATACACAAGCTTTACGTTTAATAGATGGCCGTAGTCAAGGCCATTGAATACATACACCACGTGATTCCTCCAGTAACCGGTTCCATCGACTCTGGAGAAATGATAGTTGGAAGCTATCACATGAGTAACACAGGATTCCACAAATTATACAATCGATTTCAAGTCGTAAATTCAGTCTGACGAAAAAAATAATTACATCATGACCGAATTTCATCCAAACGCAGGTTGAGGTTCAGGTTCACGCTCAGGTATGTAGCCTTTGGTTGAACCTGTTAATGAGATATCTATAATGATATTGATGGGAATTAATTGGCTGGGCATAAATTATCATTCCATCCAACCGTTAAAAAATCGTTAAAAAATCGTTAAAAAATGGAAGGTGATTAATTTCTAATCAGGAATTGAACTTTCATCGAAACAAATTTTTTCATGGGTAGATCTTCACGATATTCACGATCTTCGCGATTTTCGTCTAGAACCCGTTTTTTTTTTTTTATTATTTGGTCAGTGGACTGCTGTGGCCATGACCCAATCATCGAAAGTGTTTCGCCTGCGTTTTTATTTCTACCGCGAATCTCTGTCAGGAGCATGAAAATAATCTGACACAGGATACACTTGACCCACTCGTCTCGAATCACGGAGTATACCTCCACATTATTATTCTTAATGACTGGAAATTAGTGGATAAGTCTTACGTACTTTTTTACGTACCTTTTGCACACCTGAGGAAATGACGAAGTTCGCGGTTTTGGGTCGCACGTGTGTATTGCGTGCTCGCGGTATTTTCTTGCTTTTTCGATCATTTTTTATTTTTCCCCTTTTTCCATAATTTTTCGGGATTTCCCGGATTTATCGTAACAAAATTCAAACATTTCCTTCATCAATTTATATTAATTAATATTAGTTAATGAATTGATTAAAAATGGAATATTCTAGATTCAAATATTTTTTTTTGTTATGAGAAAATCCGGAATTGATGAATTTATAATTAAGTCAATGGTGTTTTCTGATGAATATATTTTTT
>NW_011887740.1:4955468-4958070 GCF_000806365.1 Fopius arisanus | reverse complement strand
CAAACATTTTTTATCTCGAAAATTCCTATTCAAAAGTTAAATAACAATTTAAATAACTGTTACAATTTATATTAGAACTTCTCGTGCTGATGTGGCTAAATAATTTTGATGAGAGAACCTCTTGATATTTTTTTATAGTACAAAGAAGGAAATTCATTAAATTTTTTCCTTGAAAATTTAAAACCACATAATATATTTCCACATCCCCGATAAAGACTATCAACCGGAAAACTATAGACTGATAAACATAGTTTCCCATAAATCGACATTTAAAACGCATATCTTTGAAGTAGAGATAAAATTGAATAATATTTCCTGAAGGAACATTACTCCATTTTTTGTTTCATCTCCAAAAATCAGACTAATGAGAAAAATGGGGGAAAATAAAGGGGAATTATAACGAAAATATTAATATCTCCAGGCCATCTCTCCTGAACTCATGACCACATGATGATGAAATTATCTGAAATCTCGTTAAAATTCTATGAGACTAATGGACGCAAATGAGAGAAAATATCCACATATACATACGTATGACATTAATCGTAATTAGAAAAATCCATTTCTGATTTTTTTAAACTGAATTCTCCTGGCCTCATCCGAATATAGACATCCACCCAAAAATTTCCACTTGCCTAAACATTTAAAATCACAAAAAGATTGAAAAAGAAGAAATGGAATAAAAGTCCACACAAATGAAAATATTTCACTAGTAATTTCCGTAAATGAGCAGCTCTTAAATTTTGACAGACCAATAAATAAATGAGTGAGAGAGTATAAAATATAAACTGACAACGAAGGATTATTGGAGGTGAAAATGTCTACAGCATCCCCATAAAAGCAGACAGAGCCCACATAACCAGAATTCCGGAACGAGCTCGTGACTTAATTGAATCCCTAGTACATTACCATCCTGGCAACAGGAGATGTATACATCGTAAAAGGAAATCACCAGTGCGCATAGTTCCAGGGCAGTATCCTCGTCATCTCGCAGTCAGCATGACCTATACTTGATTTGCCTGTGATAACGCACTCAGTGATACGGTAATCTGACCACATATACATGCATGAGGAACTTGGAGCCACTGGTTTTGAAAGTGGAGGGTCTGCCCCACCGCAAAAGCACCAGAGACACTCCAACGAGACCAAACCATTCCGATTTACCGCAGTCACCGGCTGTCCGCTCTGTACACCACACCGTCGTCACTTTTACCAATATCCACAGTACAACGTGATCACTCTATTATTTTTCATCAATTATTTGTTATTTATCCTGATTCGTGATCTTGTGATTCACCCTATCGAACTTCTCTCTGATAACATTCGTTCTGGATAATTGTTATAAATCATCGATCGAGATATGATAGGGAGTCGATGTACGTGCAAGTTCAATTTTTATTAGAGGTGAGTGTTTATTTACATTTCTGTCATTCAATCATTTTATTTTATTTTTATTTGTTGCATTTTTATTTGTGTTTGGTGGTTTGAGAGCATAAGTTGATTGGGGGTCGAGGGAAATTTATGATTTTTCGAGTGGAATGGGAATTTTTTAGGTGAATGGAAACATTCCGATTTTTGTTGAATCGTGGAAACTGAAAGGAATTGAGGGTTTCTGTTGGGGTCAATAGTGGAATGATAAAAGATAACAGAATGTGTCGGTACTCTATTCTGGCAGATGCTGGATTATTTTAGTAAAGAATGATTTACGTGGAAAATAGGGGAGAACTTCTGGTCGCACTACAAAGTTTTCTCGTTCGGGAGATATTAGTTTTGGGGATGAATTCGTAACGAGGGACAATGTAAAATTCGTGTTTTGGGGTTCTACCACTCCACTCGGGCATTAATCATGAAAGGTAATTGAATTTTCAATTCAACTCTGTTGAAGTTCCAATTCAATGTTGAGTCCGATTTTTCCTCAATTACTTTCTTTGTACTATCTTTCAACAAATCACACAATCGCATCATAAAAGGAAAATATTTTATACAATCCAGTTGAATTATTCCTATTGATTGCTTTAAGAATTTTTTTTCGCAAATTCGAGAGGAATTATTCGTGGAGTCATTAAAAAAATACGATGATGAATTCATGGAACTGAGGTCGATCTCGAGGAATTCAATAATTATTACATGTTGAACCAATTCTATCAGTTTGAAATTAATTATTCAAAACATGTCGAAATTGAACAGATCTCGATTGTCTCATTTTTCAATTTTACTTATAACTTCAATATTCAATCAATATTTAATCAACTCAATGTATTTTAATTTGTCATAAAAATTGACATCTAACTATTATTTTTTTACGTCCTAATTACGAACGACAGTAAGACGAGTAATTTTTATTGAACCATTTTCTCTGGAGATAGCCCAGAATATCTGAGTTTTAAATACAAAACATCAACAATGAAGTAATTAATGCAAATTCATTATCGGAAACTGTGATTGATAATTGGAAGTGCAAATTCTTTTAGATATTCCTCATTCCTCGTTTTGTTTTATTATCGTAATTCGCATTTGTATACAACAGAGGGGACACGCAGAATTATGCAAGAAGTACGCACTCTGTGGTTTACTTGAAATTGCTTATAATCACGATTGCCGT
>NW_011887740.1:4951546-4954608 GCF_000806365.1 Fopius arisanus | reverse complement strand
TTCAGAAACTGTCAACAAATTGGATAAAAGTATTAAGGGAATTATTCGATGATAATTATCAGATTAAATGTTATTGTAACATCGCATTACCTGCAAGACTCTCAGGTATACCCCGATCGAATTATTACAAACAAGTGGAGGAGTCACGTTTTTTTTCAGGATTAAAAACCGATAGAGTAAACTAAATCTTTGGTTCAATCACATTTTTTACTCCGACTTTTTCCATTTTTTTAATGTCAAGTCAGGTGAATTAATTATTGCAATAGATAATGCCAAGTAATTATATATTATTCAGTGGCGTCCAAATATTTTATCTATTTATTAAAATTGTGAAGTGAATAAAAAGATTTGGATTGAAGAGTCAGATAATCTGAATGAATTCTGTTTCCCGTTGAGTATTCGAGAAAAATTTGATTCGTAAATCACTCTTTGTGCAAATATTTGAATTTGTTTTTCCCCAAAAACGAAAGTTATATTCAGCCAATATCCGACTCAGAGCTGTTGACTGTGTAGGTTTTTAAAAGTGGTATTATGAATTCCAATCACCTCTCTAAACCTCCGCCGCGAGGAAAATATAACAAAACTGTTGGAAATTTGTTTAATTTACAGTGACAATTACACCAGATAATCCTTGATATTTTTCGCATCACAATTGATAAGAAAATTTCAAATCTCAAGATGAAAATTCGATATTTAACTCAGTAAATTTTCAATATCCACAGAACTGAGAAAAATAACGACGAGAATTATAACTGTCACTGTCAATTAAATTGTCATTGAATATTCAGAGGAATTCTCATAAAAGTTAAGAATTGAAAATATTTTTACGGAGAATTTGGAGAATGTTTTTTTAACAGCGACAATGTGACAATTATCACGATTGAGATAGATATCATTGCGGCAATTTAGGACGATAAAAAAATTGCAATTTTCCTTCGGGTATTGTTGTTTTGACACCTTTTGGTGTGACTGTCTGTCCCACGCTCACAATCCAGAATTTCTGAACGTGAGAGGCACAAGAATAATTTAGCAATAATTACGAAGCCAGCACGAAGACGAACCCAGGGGGACTGTAAAGTTTATGGATTGCAGAACAAAACGAGTGGAGAGACGTTAAACAATCCGGTTAGTCTCTGGGGTTTTTATTGCGAGGGTGAGATGAATTCTTCAGAGAATTATTCAACAGCAGTGCAACAGAAAATCCAAAAATACACTCACTCTTTCGCGAAAATCTGCAAACCTCAAAAGTCGGAAAATTATCATAATTATCATAATTACATTCTCTCCACAATTGGATGCATTCGTATAGTATTTTAATTAGAGAATTTCCGAGAAGAAAATATGTCACTTTTTAAAAATGTTATGATTTCTTTAATAATTGAGAGTAATTTTATCCTCGGCTTTCTGTTGCTTAAAATTTTTCAATTCCATTTAAAATTCATGACTTTTAAACCCCAAATAGCGACATATCTCGTAACATTATTAGACTTGCTTCTGGATGACATTTAATTGCTTTAAAGAATTACCAGAATAATTCTAGATTGAGGGATACGTAGACCGAGGTAGAATGAATTATTAAATGATTCAGTAATCCCGCTCGAACAAGTCACGGATAAAAGACAGCTTTTAAATTGTTAAACAATTCCTTAAGAATCTTCAGAGATAAAGATTATTTAATTACCTCATCTTTTTATATTCCTTCACCTAAATTTGCCCCAAGAAATATGTAAATAAAAAGGAAATTGAACAATTTCTATGAATAAAATCCCACTGGTTGATAAAAGTGAAAGAAAAATTTTAAAAAATAACTTAACAATTGATTTTTCCATTGAGTTCATTTTCCCGAGGTTTTCCCTCCCCCTGCATTAACTCCTCGTAATTAATTACAGCTTATTGATTGAATCGTCGTCCATTTTTTCAACCGATAAAACGCGAGAGAATGTTCCTAATTGATTGAAATTTTTCTCCTGTCAGTTTCATCTAAGTGAACCAAAAATCGCCGTTTCAACCAATTCAATCGTTTTATAATTACACCCCGACTATCATTCTCCATTGCATCTTAATTATTCATTGGAATACGAAAGAAGTAAATGTGAAAAGTGATAATGATAAAATAAGATCTAGGTCATTTATCCGGGAATAAAATTCCAAGTCACGTGCCGCTGTGAAAACCCTGACAAATCAATTTCGAAGAGAATCTCGTACTTCTGATAAAAAAAACATCCGAATCAGAAGAATTCGTCGGAAGGCACGACATTCGAGAGGTTTAATGGCAAAACCTGAATAACAAGACGAAAAAGGTGCAACACCCATGAAAAATCGTCTCACGTAATTGTCGACCTTAACTCCGTTACACACATGTTGGATAACTGAATTTATTTATTTCTATTCAAGTCCTTGAATTTCGCAGCAATTTTTTTCGCCCCATCCGCTCAATTATTTAACAATTAATTCTGCATTCCTACCCATTCAATTAACTCCTACCCAGAAATTAGTGTGCAACAGAAATTTTCATTTTTTGCAAAATAAATCCTGCCACTATAATTTTTATCGTGGGATTATTATTATTATTTTTTTTTTTTTGATTGACAGACTATTGGGTATTTCCTTTATTTTATTTATTTTTCTTTTATTTCTTAAACCTTTCTTTCCTCGACCATCGCTGATGTAACATATCCAATACAATGTAAACCACGACAAATTTATCTAACTTTGTCGACCGCATTTATTGCATTAAACGGTGCCACACGGACTTTCACACCGTTCTATTACAATCCAAACTTGCGTCTGCATTACACCATTACAATTGGTGCAATTTTTATCAATTCAACATTAAGAAATAAAACTGCCAGTGACAGTCGCTGAATCCGAATATTAATTCAATGATCTGGATATTTTTCGATAATGCGTTATGAAGTTATTTTTCATTGCTTTAATTTAACTGCTACATCAGCTGTATTTCTCAAGTCACCGAAGTCTCATTACTTGAATTATTGTCCCGCATTTAGCGTAAGGAATGGAGAAACGGGATGGAAGTTCACGATTAATTTCCCCTTTTTTCC
>NW_011887740.1:4888652-4950886 GCF_000806365.1 Fopius arisanus | reverse complement strand
CGATGTTTTTATTTACAACCGCACGTTTTGATAATTCCTGAGGTATTAAACATTTTTAAATAGTAAATGTCACGGAAATTTTCTCGCATGTAAATCTCTTGGGAGGGGAATTATGCAGGATAAATGCAAAAATGAGAAGTGAAAATTAATCAAAGTAATTGAAGGGTAATGCTCAAGGAAAAATTAATTCCTTTAAATTTATCGCAGCTCTTTCATCATTATCTGATAATTGACAACTTAATGGGCAAACAGAACATTTAAAAACCTAGATAACACATGAATTGGGTTCTTCAAATAATCTCAGGATTATTTCTCGATGAAAATTCCTTTAATTTAAGATTAAATTTATTTAAAAAATACGGTGAAATCCATGATACGTAATAATTTAAACACATCTCTGAGAATGACGCAATCATTCGGAGGACACTTGATTTTAGATATCATCACAAGTGTCTCGTAATCATTTCCGTTGAAATCACTCATTACTCCTTTGATAATTCCATTTTAATTTATACAAAACGTGTGAGAAATGTTTTATAACTTCTCTCAAGATTGCGCGATATACCTTCAAATATCATTTTAAATAAAAATCGATATCGATTGGTATTGGTATTTAGGAATAAAGTCCATGCTAAATAGTGTCAATCAATAGCTCAGAGATCAGTTGGGAATTCCAAGCGGTTGGGGACTGCATGTTGTACGTCCAAAACACAACCACGAAACCTTTATCGTTTGTCTCCCAGAATGGGTTGAGAAGGGTACATCACTCCAACATTGCCTCATGGCAATTCCCGTATATATGATTTCACGTCGTTCAATAACCCGACCGCAGTGCGAGTAAGACGAGGGATTGAATAAGCGATTTGTATCGATATACGTATGAACTAGAAACTTTCCATGGAATTGCACGAGATGAACGACAAAACATGACGAATCAATAATAAACTGATGAATAATTCTTTCAAACTCGATAAATATCCTCCCCCCACCTCCCACCTAAATTAATTTTAATTGTAAAAACATAATAGATGCACTTCCCGAAATAATTGCATTATTTATTCACTCATTTTTTTTAATGAGAATTTATTGTGACGCACTGCGGCTGAAGTTGATTTTTTTAATTGTAAAAACAATTTCGTGGGAATGAGAATGAGAATTTTTTTATTGTGATGGATTTTCGGATTTTGTATTGTTTAACTGGAGGAGAAAAGCTCTCCCACAACTTAAAATACATCCACCGGAGATTGTGATTCGTATTTTGACGAAGTCTCATTACGTTTATTCAGTCACTGACCCATAACAATTACTTTCATCGTGTGCAGAAGGGGAGAGCTTTTACAAACTGTCCCCGGTATCATTTCAACGGAAATGGAATAAACTTATGTGATCCGGTGATAGAGGGTTCATCCCGGCAGTTCCGAGTGCTGGATGAAAACAAATGATTCAAGTTTACACTTGCAAAAAACAAATCAGTGTCATAAAAAATGATTAATCATTTTTCACTGCAAAACTATCCGGAATTATTCTCTATTGACACAATAAAGGGTAATTATTCTGAGATAAATGGCAAGTACTTGCGATTTTTAACTATTTTTCATTAATCCAGCAATGATCGTTCGTTTAATTAAATTCCTATAAATAGTCCGCCTCATCAATTAAAGTCATCCAACAAATTGAACAGATATTTTATTCAATTATGTTGATGCAATGAGATTGAATTGCACGCACTAATGATAAGCCATTGACAAATTTCATTCGAAAATTTACAGTCTCATGAAATGTAAAACGGGAGCACTTAACGGATACCTAACGGTACCCCAGGAGGCGTCAGGAATGATCGAAATTCCATGGAAAAACGTGCAAACTTTAGGAACAAATTACTCAGAAAATGTCATTGACACATCGAGTGAACAGCAATTGTCAATTGTACAAAAAGTGAACCCCAGCCACATAAACAACTCGATTGTTTTTTTTTTTATAGTCATCATTGACATCTGTCTCATGTACACAGATAAATGGTTTTATAAAACCTCAGCGATGGAGTACGGTCAGACAAATACTCATGCATGCTCAATTATTATTTGAACGGACATTTTTATTAGCACATGAACACGACGCGAATAAAGTTCACCGTTCTCTCCATCAAGTTTTTATGCCTCTGGGGGTTGGAGAACCACATGTTTTACACGTTCCAATCTTTTCGAGATATTTTTCAAAAGGTAAATTTATATAAAAATAATTAAGAAATTATTTGAAGGGAAAATGTCAGAACATCTGAAAAAATTTGTAATAAAATTTGGCCTTTCGTCAGACATTCGAGTTATATATCGAGTTATATTGCGCAATTTTCCCTCTTCTGCATCAATCTCTAAAAATAGTGTCATAATCAATGCGCATGGAATTAAAAAAAAAATTCACGGTCGACGAATACAAGTTTTCCTCGACTCAGAATTATTGACAATGTCTTAACCGTTTTCTAACAGTACCATCGGATTTTTGTCCTTAATGCTGGATGCAATCCGTGCCAAGGTCCTGCCAATATATCCATGGATCCGATTCAATTGCATAATCCAATTGACAGGGGAGAGAAAAAAAATGAAATTCCCTGGAAGGTAAAATTCATCCGAGGATTTAACCTCCAGTGGAATCATTCAATTCAGCTCTCACATGCAGGTGATAATAGTCTATGAAAGCGAGTGGCGAAAGCTGTACTCATCTACCCGGTTCTAATGTACAAAACCATTTCAGTGTTATGTATTTTAACAGCTGACGAAGTGAGACATGACGTATTTAATTTAATACCGAGGAATTATTGTAATTAATGAGGACGATTTAATTGGCAAGCGGTACAACGACCGATTCAATTATTGAAATAGTTCATTGTTCATCAGAAACGAGGAAAACGTATGATTCAATCCCCTAAATCCCTTTAAGCAGATTTAATTAATTCAATTCAATTTTAATGAATTTCAATTAAATTCCAAAGGATTTTGCACTTTTTTATATTTTTATTTATATTTTTGCGGGAAATCAATTATTTTAGGTGGGATGTGGTAAATATGAAAGGATCGCTTCGACAATTGATCGTTGTACTAAAATTCAAGTGAGTAATTATCTCGGCCTGTTAATAATAGTAACTGCTAATAATATCGATCAACATAAAATGGTCAATATCTACTTTGTGGATCGCGTGTATAAAGCGGATTATTATAAATGAGGTACATTGAACCATGGCAGTTTGTATCTTCTAAATGTTACTGGGACGACGAGAAAAGCTAGTGGAATGCTAGTTACGATTTGTCGGCACGACAACGTGTCTACAATAGACGCTTCGCATAACAGGAGAGGAAAAAAATAATCAAAATCTTCCGCCACGATAAGTGGACGATAAAAACATGTGTTTGCGTCGTGACAATTGTCGTTATTTATAAATTATCCGGTTGGGGATTCACTTCTTCCTCTGTTCGTCATGCCTTGACTATTTCAATGGAATAAAAAAATTAATGGAAAAACGGAGAGGAAGGACAAGACTCAAGAATATAGAAATTGTTTTATCATTTTCACCTCCAATTGTCCCAGATACACGTCTTCGTCAATTTTTTTTCTATTATCGTTTGTGGTTACCACTCATTTTACCAACCACAATGTCACGAAGTTCACCGCAATTGTTATTGTCAATTTGTGAATTAGAAATAATGCTTCAATGCTCGGCGAGACAAAAAATATTCCAAAAGTTACAGCACCGAGTTCTAAACTCGGAGTAATTTTGAAAATTCAATGGACCACGAAATGAGGTTCATAAAATTGTGTTCTAAATTTATATTTATGATATTTTTAAAAATAGTTGTTGGTATATGTCTACGTGAAATTTGAGGTCCATCTCTCTTTTCCCCTTCGCTGTGGACATCCTTGCAAATATTATATTTCCGACTATTCCCGTTCTCATTTCCTTCTCCAGCGCGGTAAACTGAGAATAAAATAAATATCCACGTGGAGTAAAAAAACTCTGATATATATGATTTTTTCAGAATCCCCTGAAAATCCGGGGAAAAACAATTCATGAATTCCAAAAATGAATTTCTCAAGTTGCCATTACACTGAACTATCACTAGTACTCGCTGTAATGTCTTTTTACGAGCTTCGTAGAACCATTAAAATCAATCATTAAATATTACCCAATTGTCTATTTACGAAGACAAGTGCGAATAAAAGATCAACTATGAATTCTCTAATTATTCCCTAAATATATCAGAAAAAAGACAATTAAAAATTCTCTATTTTGAATAATAATCGATTATTAATCCCCCCCTCCCCTTCCTAAATTACTAGCCCTCGACTAGTCCATACTTAATTACTCCACAACACCAGAACAGAGCGCAATTATCTCTCAACTGTCAATAATGACTGCAGCTCGTTTAATCACATCATTAAAATAAATAACAAGACATTTAATTTCCTCCGATGTCAAGTATCCATTCGGACTTATAATGAGCGATTGAAAAAATACATCAGTGACGATATCCAAGAGGGAATTGATAATTAAATCATAATCTCACGTGCACTAGGTCCAAACTGTCATACCGTGTAATCAACACGTGCAAATCGACCTCACTTCCCGGATTTGAGTGTCCGTACTCGTATTCCCTTGCAGACAGCTCACTATTTCATCTTAACCCCTTCAACAAGTAGTGGGGATGAAGGCCACAAGATTCTGAGAATGTCATACTTAAAACGAAGCTGTACTTCAGTTTTCCTTTTCCCGCGCAGTCAGCAACAAGTGCCAAACTTTACGATTTGCATTATTTATTTTCCGAAGATAATGACAGTTTTATTATCAGAGAATGAAAATGTGATAATTTTCAATTTATCCACTCACGATTTTCTCAGCGATTGAGTAATATTTTGAAGACATCGCACTCTCTGTTAGTTATTTTGCAATCACTCGGTATTTATTACTCGTAATTGTTTATTTTCATTTGTGATTTTCTAATGGAATTTAATGAGGTTTTAATGATTGGGGTGTTGCAAAAAGGGGACATGAGTAATTTGTGGGGTAATTGTGAATATTTGGCGACAGGGATTCAAGGAAAATTATAAAAATGAAAAGATCGAAGAGCAAGTCGAGATTTAATAAAATCTCCAGAAATTAGCAATCTCACTGAATCTCATAGAATGAAATAATATTTTCTATTTCTACTTTCAGGTTTCCATCGAGAGATACCAAACCAACTGCCAGGTGAGATGTGGAAGCGCGTGCGTTTCCTCATCCTGGCGGCAGTTGTAATCGCTAAGATTCACTTGACCAACAGCCAAAATCCTCGACTCGGTGGTGCCATAAATGTCTTCAGTCGTTACGGCTACCTGAGCATAAGTATGCGAGTTGTACCTCGAAATGAATCAGACAGGTGGATATTTCGTGAGCCAACACTGGACGTCTTCCAAAATCCACCATCCCAGCCCCTCAGACCACGTGGGAAAAGCCCAACAGTATTCGAGGGTGACTTTCACATGGAGTTCTGCGACAATTTGAGACAACTCCTGCAGGCTTACTTCCGTGATTTCTCCTTCGAGAGACTGGACAGACCCTGGAGGGCATTCACAGCTAGTTGGTCAACAGCTGCCATAGCAAGGAATTTTGGCATCAACTCGTCATTCATCACTGGGGACCACTGTTACGTGTTAGTGAGGGTCGCCAGATTCAGGGATACCCAGAAGCTCACCATATCCCCTGAAAATCTCATCCTGGACGAGACTGTCGCCAAGGAGACAGATAATGTCGCCATCAATGACACTGTCAGCGTTATTAAGTTTATTAAAAACTTTGGCTCACACTATATCTCGTCATTCGTCACTGGAAATTCACTCTATCAGGTTTGTCTCTTTCGTTGTCTCCCTCTTTATTACTCTCATAATTGTTCAGACTCTCCGATGGAAGATGAAATCGTGATAATGAAAATTGGATAAGTGACATTAAAGTTTAATAAAGTCGTTGATTCCAGGTATTCGTTTATACACCTTCAGTGTATCAGCTGATCAAAGAACGACTGAAGACACGTGGTGTTGCTGAATTGTCGAGTCTTGAGTTGCGTAATTACTTCTCACCTTGGTACGCTAAGCACATCGGTGCCATACAATCAGCCAGTGGCAATAAATCAGTGGAGGCATGGGCCATTGATCGTCTACGTGTGCAGTACTACGTATTCACGTATCCAAGCCTCTTGAAGCTTCATGGTGATGCCAGTTTGCTCAGGCAGCTCGATGGTTTGCTCGATAATGAGGCACTGCTTCAACTCGAATTGCGCACCTTAGCACCACTCTTCAAGGATTCCGAGAGGCGCCATTGGTTCCTCGAGGCCATCGATAATTACTTCAAATTGTGGGAGGTCAACATGTGATGTGATGGAGTTTATCACTGTGATATGATGGGGGGCTTTCCATGTTTCCCCATACTGTGAGAAACTTCAGTGAATGTGGGAACTCGAGGACTATTACTCTGTGATGATCTCGGTGTCAGACTGAATGCAATTACTGAACTCAAGCTCATTTCTCATTTTTAAGAGAAAAACAAACACCAAGTGCTCATCCCCCTCCCCCCTCCTGCCCCTCGTCATTTCTATTATTTACCAACGAGCGTGTAATCTGTTATTGTTATAAATAAGTATTTATTATATAATCGTTAATAGGAAAACATTTTATACAAACGTTTTATTTGTTATTATTCATATCACAAGCGTTACTTATTCTGTTGAATTTTTATCGAGTGAATTGTGCGTGTTATTGCATTCTCGAATCGATTTTTGACATTTTCACATTTCACTCGTTAATTAATTCTCCTATTTTTTGATTCAATTATTTTTGTTGATAAATAAGTCATGTCTTTCGCTCCTTCTAACAGACGAATAATCCTTTATTTTTTCAAGCCTAACTCGTCAGTTGATTGCCATCTTTTCCGTGGGGCGTAATTGAATAATTTCATTGCTTCGATCCACGAATTTCGAAAGAGTAATTTTATTATTCCATTGCTCAACGTTATTAACTAGAATGTCATCTGCCGGAATTCGACAGTGAAAAGCTAGAACAAGATGAATTAATTTTATTTCATTTGAGATTTGAGGATATTAATTTGTCGATTTCCCGCAAGTTTCAAAATGTCAAGGGGAAATTAGATCTGATGAGAATTCAATTCAATTCATCTTATTCATGAACTGGTCGCAATCACTTTTCAGAGTCCTTGAGACGAACTGCCTTTTAGTAATTATAGATTTTTCTTACAATCGACCAGAGAAACGAAATATTTAGGCAATGGCGGTCGTCAGGATTACCCTGATTAACTCCTTCATTTTTCGTAGTTTCAACAGACGAATTAGCAATTTTTTGGAATATTCCCCGATGGAAATGGAGGAGATTAAAATTGTTGATGCACTTTTGACTTACGAGTTCAGTCGGGTCTCTTGTAGCTCGAAAGTTTAGCGCCTGCCTGCTGATCTCTACCCAACTTTCTACCATTTACGACCAGTAAGACGGGTGTTTCAACGCGTATGGACTTGAAATCAAATTCCTGGGTGAAAAAATTGTGGAAAATTATAAAGGTGTTTGGTTCATGGTGAACAGGGAGAGAGATTAAATGGACTGGTGGAGGTTTACGTACATTTACAGAGAAGGAAAATTGTTGATGGGTCAGAAATGGCTCTGGAATTGCAACTGAGTCTCCGACTGTCACACCCCGACCCTCAGCCAAATTATAAACAGTCACCACCATGCACGTTTTTTCTTCGTCGACCATGCAAAAAGAGCTGCAATACGAGATACGATGTAAATTGAAATATCTCATAAATTATTCAATCAATATCAATATATTATAAGCTGACAAATTGTGGAAGTACTCACAATGGTACAGCGTCTGAATCTTGTATCCAGCACACGACTTTTCCAAAAACCACTTTCTCAATATTAATACCGGGGTTCAAGTCTTTTAGAGGGATCAATTCCAGTTTTATTGATTTATTTCCAGAGGTGTATGAACCCTCTTTGTATGGGCCCAGATGTTTTTTATCCAAGGCCTAAAACAATCGGGAATGACATAAACTATTTATATGTTTTATTACATTTTTTTAAAATGAAGTAGATAGAATGAAAGTCATTAATTCATTATTCTCATTAATTGATGGAACATTGAGAATTAAACTTTACCTGAATCATTTGATACAGTCTTTTAGGCTTTAATCTTCCTTTGCTGTTGATTAAATTTTGTACATCCTTAAGGTACTTGAGTAATTCATCAAATTTTGTTCTTGGCACTTCCCAGGTGGGATCGAGCAACATTGCACGCTTGAATGCCTCTAGTGCTAATTTATATTCCTCCTGGTACTTCAATGCCTGTCAAATAGATAAGATCATATATTCAATCACGAAATCTCCAGAGAAAAAATTTCTTTGCGAAGCAATTTATACGGTCGGGATGTAAACACGTCGAACTCGCACTGATCAGGTACTTATATAGAGCCCCCACTTGGCGTCACGATTCCAAGAATTTTAAAGGGAAAAATAATATTTTCACAATTTCGATAGCGATAGAAGGTAGCGCAAGAGTAAATAGATTTTTACCGTAGCTTTGTTGAAAAATAGATACGGTTTGCTTTTGGCCACGACATCTTTCTCCTATAATAAGAACAAAATTACATAAATAATATTAAAAAATCAATCGTGCATATTTTAAAAAATATAGAGAAAACTCACTGCTTGGGCATAGGCAGACATACAAAGCCTGAGAGTCGCAGGATTTTGGGCAATAGTGAAGAAAGAAGCCAAATATGCATTCCCAAGGATTGTCCAGGATGTGCCATCATTTGTATCCATACCAACAGCTTCCTTTGCATACTCCACCCCCAACTTGATATTTTCAATTTTCTGCTTCTGGTCGTTAGTCGACTCCTGCCTCAACACCATTGATAAATTTCTCAAAGATGTTTTGTTCCTTCCCTAGGATTTAAGTAATAAATATTTTCCCAATACTCTGAACCATTTTTTTTATATTAGATATTAATCAAATATCTCGAGATAAATAATTACATGAGGCAATGCTCCCACGAAGCAATTCTTCGCCTGTTTAATATCGTCATTTTTCCAATAACATTCTCCAAGCTCGTTCCATGCATCAATCAACTTGGGTTCCAGCTTAACAGCTTTGCTGAGTAACTCTTCAGCTTGAGGGACGAATCTATCGACAACATTGAAGGCTTTTCCCTTGAGATAATAGTATTTCGCCCTGCAGCCATCGATTTCGTAACCCTTGAACTCATCGAATCTACCTAGTGTCTCTTTCATCTCTCGCTCAATGTCATTGTTTTTATTAATAGCATCTTCAATCGAGTGATTCTCGAAATAGTGATCACGAAAGTGGTATAGCAACTCGACTTTCTCCTGCGAAAATATTCGAGTGTTCATCTAACTGTTGATGAGGGAAACAATAAAATCAGATGGTGAAATTTTCAGGACTCACGGTGAGAGCGACGATAGGATCTTCCTTGACTTCACTGGAACTCTTCGCTCCAGCGACGACCTTATCGTCGATAATCGCCGACATTTTTATAAACTATCAGTAACAATCACCGAACTGTGTTCGTTGAGGCCCGCATCAACTTCCTCGCATCCATGAACAACAATTCTCATGAACAAATGGATAAATTCAGCATAATGCAGTATCAAACAACTGGCGAATCGGTGAAAAGTGGGGTTATGACTCCTGTCATTATATCCAATGCTTCTCAAACTTACGAGTTCACAACGAGCGATAACTAGAATAATAACTGAAGTTGAAGTTAGATCTTGCATTCTGGATACAATTACGAAAAATTCCCCCTTCCTTCAAAATAAAAAATAAATAATACCGTCAATTATCTAAATAACCACCCTCTTCCAAATAATATATAAAAATTTATCTCCCATAATTTTTTACCAATTTTTTTTCTTCAGGTCAATAATTAAAGAATAATTATTATTATGTCCAGGAGAATAATTTTCAAATTTTACATGGACAGTGTATATTTTTTAATTACTTTTGAAATCCATCGGATAAATAAAAAATCAAAATATGGCGCCATTGCGGGACGGGCCACCTGGCGGACGGATCGGCTGACGAATCAGCCGTTAGATGTCACCAGGGTGTATCTGTCAAGGCGTTGACCCTGGCTAGTTGCTGCGTGAATTCTCAGCTGGGCTCGCAGTCCGTGGCCGAGGCTTCCCCAGAATACTACATTGGGACACTCCGGGGAATAAAACGCCATTTTATGTGTTTGGCTCTGACACTGGTTACAAGGTAGTGCGTGGAGTGGCTATTGTGATTATTATTATTTTTTTTTACACACGGCATTCATATACGTGCATTATCATCTCGAAAATGTTGCTCAAGTACTTTGTGCCCGACATGTACAAGTAACGTCGGGCCAAACTGAGTCAACTGTGAGATATATATCTATATATATATAGAAAAAGGGAGAGCCGTGGGGAAAGAGGAAAGCAGAGGAATTATCACGACAGAAAGGAGAAAAGGAAAATCTTGATATATTGGAGGTGGGAGGCAACTGCCACGAGATTTAACGACGTAAAGGAGTAAAATGGTGTTTTGTGATTTTAGTGCGTGAATTGTTATATACCCTCATTCATATGTTCATTATCTGAGAGATCGATAAATCGAGAGGGTTGTGCTTTTGTTCTGTTTCGTTTGGTTCTGTTATGTTTGTAAATGTCAATTGAGGATTTATAGTGAGTGCTGGAGTTCTCCATTTTCATTTTGGCATTTTGTGATTTGAGATTTGGGGATTTATTTTGGAGTTATTGGTACGGTGAGAGCTGAGACATCCTCTGTTGTGATTATTATTTTTTTTTCTCGTCGAGGGAGTTGAAGGGAGGATTAATTAATATCCTCATCGTTGGATTGGTGATTTGGCAATTACGAGCAGCCTCTGGATTCCTCGTAGTTCGTACAACTAGTTACGATGAGTTCGAGAAATATACCGTCGGATAAGGTGAGTACAATATTATTTATTTATTCACTGGGGTGATTGGGGCAGTTGTCGAGATGAGAGGAAAATCAGAGGAGCTTGTGGGTCACACGATTTTTTCAAGCATTTATGAGATAATGTGGAAATTATTTCGTGGTATATCGAGAGCCATTGAGGGGTAGAAATAATGGAAAAAGTTTTGGACTCATATCCATTCATCTCACGACCCCTCAATTTTTCGTACCGAATTTTTGGGAGATAATAAAATCGATACATGTTTATTCTTCACCGGAATCACAGGGATTTCGGAGAAAAATTATACGGGACTTTAGGATTAATTCTGGGTTACAGATGTGTGTTGTATTTTCTTTGAATTTACCATTTCGAAGAAATACTGAAAAAATTGTAAAGACGTGCCCTGAGGGCTGGAAACTCCTCCCCAAAAGAATACAAAAGAGGGTCGGGAATGGAAGGGAGAAATATCAGGAGAACCTAGTTTTTTTTTTTTCAACATTTTCCCTCGACTCTTGATGCACACTTTATCAGTTCTCCTCTGGCAGCATCTTTGCCCCCTCTGGCCTTTCCATTTTGCCGAAAAAAAAAAAACCCTCGCAAAATGTGTATCCAAGTACCCAGAATTTCCTGACCCACTTTCGGCACCAAGGGGTCTTCTCTCGGATAGTATTCCACGTACTTGGCCAACTGTCACATTCAATTATGCTAATTTTTTTCAACAGTGGGAATAATAGGTGTGGGATTTTGAGAGAGACTCATTGAGAAATCATCAGAAGGTCGTAATTAGAAATCGTTTCGAGGCTCATTACCTTTCTAATGATTAGAGTGCTCTTGTGCTAGTAATTTGAATGTTTTTCACTGGACGAGTATTAGCTAGAGAAAAAGAGGCCCAAATTCTTCCCATCATTTTATGGGATTTTAATGATATTAGCGAATTAATAATTAAATGTGAAAGTGCTTGGAATTTGGTGATGTAGTCATACATGATGATTCTTGTTGGATGTTTATTTCGAAAACTTGTTCTACAGCTTAGAAAAAAATCCAACAGGAAATTCTTTTGACATTTCCCCCTAAGTGTGAAAAGGTGACATGTTTATTCGCGTTGTTCATTCACGCATTCTCACTCAAAAAATTATCTCTTCAACTGATCGTATTTACTCATCATTCATCACAGAGCAAATACGCTCAGACGTCAATAAAGAATATTTTGAGTCGAAAATCTCTATAAACCCGACGATAATACACCCTTCCTCATTTAGAATTATTCCAAGTCACTTGATCATTAAATTTCATGATAAAAATGCAATAAAACCCGAGTAATCACAATACTACCTGACAATTGTATAACGACAAGTCACGGTATCTCTCTCTTCCCATTAAATCATTGATTCATCCATTTTAATCCCACACTTTGAGTCACTCCGTCAATGACGTACCTCCAATTAAACCCAACTCGAGTCTTCGCTAAAAATGGTAACAAACACCATTGACAAAGCGGATAAAAATCCTTGATACCCACTCGAGATGCTGTGACAACACCAGCAAAATGCTCCATCCTCACTTTTTTTTTATGGAAAAATATATCCTCACCTTCAACACGCAAAAATTGAAATAATCTTCCATTATTGCTCTCGATCAACTATCGATCTTTATGACTGGCGTAATCCAAAATAAAAGAAGAACTCTTTCCGCGAGAAAAATCAGTAATAAAGAGGGCAAAAGAGGTAAAATAGAGTGGAGAGAAAAAGTTTCGGACCGGTGTGAGACTTCATCAAATTCTTTTGTGCTGGCTCGTGGTTATAACGACGTTCCTGGTCCTGGATGACGTTAAAGAGTTTACCGATAAAAAGAGAAAACAGTAGAGAGAAAAAAAAAATAAGGATGCAATGAAAAAAAGTAGATCTTGAACAAAGGGGCGATGAATCATTGTCACTGGATTTTTTTTCACTCTCTCTCTCACACTCGGTCTCTCTCTTTTTTCTTCCTGTGCAATAAATATAAATTGTTTTCGCTGTTTAACGCGCTTCTGTGCATTCTGTGACGTCACACACCACTCTCGTAACTTTCATCTCGGGGATCTCGGAGAACTGGGAAGTTATACCAGGGGTTTTCGGTGTGATACTGAGTTTCCACCTTTCTCCCGTTTCAAAAGAGACTAAATTGCCAGTGGGTTTTTCAACTCGTGTCGGTCAGCGAGCCGCAACGAGGAGAAAGAGACTTCTCACCTCAGGGAACAATGCAAAAGAAAAGGAATAATGAAATACTGGGGAAACATTAGAATTGGGTGACAATGAGTGGAATTATTAGATGGAAGGCTAATGGTCTCGAGGTTTCTCCTTGGGTCAATGCCATGTTTTTTTATTCGCCGGAGGAAATAGACAACGACCTAATGACTTCACAGAGAAAAAACGAAAATACGAGAATTCAATTTAACTGAGATCAATACTTGGTCGTCAGTGACAAAATTTTTTCGAAAAAATTGTCTCGATTGATTGGAAAATAGAAATGATATGAAATTTATTGCCGTTCTTTGCATTTCCACTCTATGATTCCGTTGAATCAGCGACAGACTCTCGTACACAAATGAGAAAGAAGTTAACAAAAACGAGAAACAATGGTAATAAAACAACAGCACGCAACTGCCACCTGTTAAAACCACTGTTTCTTTTTCACCAACCGCAAATTGCATACGATACGTACAAAATATGACGGCAACATGTGTGTTACCTATCCATCGATCCAACCGTATAAAACCACGTCGACTTTTGTTCGTTGCACCCTCTTTATGTTCATTTGAATTTTTTATCCGTAGAAGAACGAGAAATTACACAGAAAGGGTGGACGTTAAATAATGTCCCGAGGATTTGGGATAGAAGGTACAACTAGGTCATACCCACCAATTAAATAAATTCATGAAACCGTCTATATATTTTCATCTTCACCATCAAAAAGAGAATTGATGCTCAAATGAATGGAATATAGTCAACAGTCCATGAAATTTCATTTTTTTTTCCAACAGTCATTTCACATTTTTCATAAAAGTCACATTTTTCAGAATGTGACGTAAATTTTCAATTATCCAATGCAATTAATCTCGAGAGAACTCTGCATGTCACGGAAGAAAGAGCTGATAGATAAAAAAAAATGTGAAACAATGGAAATTGAGAGAAAATGACGATAAATAAGGGGAGAGTATAGAATGAAAAGAAATTAAGACTTGATTTCGTTGGGAAATAAATAGCCCCATGGGAAGAATCGAGTTGAAGAAATGGAAGTGGGGTTTGGGTGGGCCAACGAAAAACAATAAGATTAGAGTAGCAATTCCTTAGAGAGTTGCAAAGCGGGTGAGGAGAGACTGCTGATGAAAGAAAACGTTTCAATGGCTAAAGAGAAAAAAAAATGTTTGGTCGAGTTTGCGCCGAGTTTTCAATTAAGAGACGCAACACATACATATACACAGAGCTTACCTCCCCCAAAAAAAATAAATGCCGAGAAGGAAAAACGAACAGGAGGAATTGAATGGGGGATGAAGTCTGGAGAAAACTCCGAGACTAGTTTCATTACAATTAATTGTGCAAATTGAAATGCACGACTGCTAAATGTGCGTTCGGTCAAGGAAACGGGGATTATATATTTTTTCAACTTTTCGTTCTCAATGTAAATCACATTTACGTACGTGATACTGGAAAATTATTTCAACTTTCCTCTTCAGCCCCAGTTTTCCACTCTTTTTGGTTTTTCAATATTTTCTCGTCTTGTTTTTCTTTTTGTTTGGAGTTTTCAACGTGAAGTTTGGAGTTTCCGTTGCACGACAGATGTTATAATCCTCCTTTTCTTCGTACCCATAACAACTAAGAGACTTCAAACTCCACCTTCTTCATCTTCCATAAGATTCTCTCTTTTCTATCTTCCTCTCTACTTTCGACGAAAGAAAAAAGTACTCGTGGCACATACACCGTTATCCATGACTCCTTACAAACGAGGGGTTCTATATTTAGTGCTCATCGTTTCTTATAATATCTCTTCAGATTTTTTTTTCTTCGTATTCTCTTCCTGTCCACTTTACTACACCGAAATTGCCATTGAGATCGTTGTGTTACTGAGGCTTATGTGCACTATTTTTTTATGCTGTGCACTGTTGGCAAATTACACTTGAAGTTTCAACTAGAAAAAGTTCAAATTGTTTAAAATTTTGCGAATTCATTCTGTTCCTTAATATTTGGGTAGTTCTTCAGCTTCAGGTCGATATGACCTGAATCTAGGTTTTCTTTTCCATCGAGTGAAATTAAATGTCTCTCCGAGAACTCTGAGCAATTCCGGGATTTTAAAGATGTGGAGACAAGTATTTATCCATTTATTTAAATTTTCAATGAAAATTTTGGTGGAGATGTGGAAATTTAGAGGGAGTGGAAGTCCGAGGGGAAAAAATGCCGTGTGGTCAGTCCTTTTTCTTCGACATCTGGACAGCAGTTAAGTCCTGGATCCTTCTGCCTCCTGCTTTTTTTTTATTTGAACCTCGGAATATCCACTTTTGTTGTTCCCCCGTCGTGTTGCGATCAATATCAGATACAAGGGGTTCACGGATGGCTTCACCGACTCCATCAGAAAATCCGAAAAAGAAAAATCGTTGCTCCAGATCGTTAAGTTGTTTTTCCCCGGACAGCCCCTTTTTCAGGCTGACCCCTGACCCCGATATACTTTCTAGTTTACACGATATACCGAACGATCTCCATTAATTCATAATGAAATTCGACAATTGTTTTTAAATATTAATCTTTAGATACTGTCATCATAAAATATCCATCTCATTCGAAAATTCCTGGCGTTTCCTATTTGAAATTCTCCCATTTCTTGGATCACCCTTCCATCAACATTTAATATTTCTACTCTCTGAAACCCAAAACCCCATTCCCTCATTCTTAATTGAATGTCACGTTATAAGGAATAGAAAAACATGTTGCCAGAACTATTCCTCGCTCTCGTGTATAAATAACTTTAGAATCTACAGATGAGAAATTCCCAGTGATTATTTTCCTTTGAGACTCCCAGAATAGCGGTATGTTAATGTAACAAAATAACCAAGAAGAGAACAGAGAAAAACAATAACATGGGGTAATTGTTTCCCACTTTCTTTGGTTGATCAAGTGGAAACGCTTCATCTTCTTCATTATAACGAAGGGTTTTGGTAACTCGATCCCAGCAATAATCAGTAACGAGATACCCCCCCATCTCAAGGGTCTACCTGATGAAAAAAAAAAGGGAAGAGTCCAAAAGGAAAAAAAGCCCCTAGGAATTTCTTGGATTAAACCCTCAGGGTGAATCACGTCTCGACGGGGCTTATGAAATCCCGAGATGGTTAATTGCTCGTTACCATTTTTTTTTTTTTTTTTCATTATTACTTCTTCCATTTAAATTGAAAATCGTCTTTGACGTCCCAAGACTTTTTCATTGACTCATAGGAAATGATTTCTCTCCCTTCCGCTCTGAATAAGAAATCCCATTTTTTTTTCTCAGCTGCTTCTAATTATTAGTTTTTCATTTCTCAAGGCAATTTTTTTTTTCTTCACTTGACCCAGATCCGAATCGAGTAATCCAATCACCCGGGGGATCATCGTGTATGGTATTGGGTTTTATCCAATTATTGCGATTTTTGGGATTCCAATGGATTAATAGTTGTGATGGGCTTCTCGACGGAGGAATGTACCTCCAGTGTGAAAAAATTTTGCAATGATTTCTGGTGAAGAGGATTGGAGTGGAGTTTGAATGTCTATTGTCAATCTGGAGTTGGGAATTTTGCTTTGGTAACGATATTCGAGGCTCTTGTTTGAAATCTATTTGGTAGGTGGTATTACACACGGGTGTGGCTTTGGGTATTATATCAAAGCCCTTCGTCGCAAGAAACACGTGCATACAGCTGTAGATATATCTGTACATATATATATCTGTAGATATATCTATCTCTGTATCTAGGGGTGAGCTCGAAGTGTCTGAGCTTTTGGAGTTACTGCGTATTACGTGTACCAGTGCTTTTGAATTGAATTAGTATGTGCAACGGGTTATCTGTTACACTGGAGGTGAATGTATACGGGTGAAATTAAATGGATCAGCTGTGCTCAGAAAATTAATTATTATTTTCATTTTTTTTGGATTTTATGTAGATAAAATGTCGTCGGGTGGGAGAGACCAATCATCTTGGGTGATTAGTTACTGCTGGATTGTCATCGTTTGTTGTAGATTGTGGAAATTACTTTTTTTTTATGACTGGGAATTTATTGGGGGAATATTGATGAGTGTGGGGTGATTCGACGAAAATTGGCTTGTCGGTGATGGGAACGATTTTTCGGGGAACGGAAATCACTCTTTTACAGCATCTACATTGAGATATATATTTTTCATTTTTTTTTAAATCTAATATACTATTTTAGTTGCAAACAAATAGGTTTATCACATTTTAGTAAATGTTATGAGTATAATTGTTTAG
Organism: Fopius arisanus; assembly: GCF_000806365.1. NCBI lineage: Eukaryota > Metazoa > Arthropoda > Insecta > Hymenoptera > Braconidae > Fopius > Fopius arisanus. The sequence continues at coordinate 4,933,390 of NW_011887740.1, read as the reverse complement.
CAATTAGAACATTTTTTTAAAGGAAATTATTTTCGCTCTGGAGTTCAACTGAAGAGTGGACAATTAAAAATTCGTGTAATTAAATTCTTGAGGGAAAACGAGAATTTTGCCAGCTTGATCTTTGGCTTCTTGGTATTAGGTTTTTTAGGCCTGTGGGCCTCTCTTCTTGGAGTGCTTTATTTTGCCGTAACTCGAGTGGTTGTATAAAGTAAAGAGAGTACTGAGTGACTAGCCGCACTGGTAGTTGTTGCCGCAGTGTCGACACAACTTCCTGCCGACGTATAGACCGGTATAGAGAGAATTCAGAGTGGTTTTGGTTCTCGTGGCTAAATGATAAACAGAGAAACGAGGGAGTTACTGGATATCAGGGCGAGTTGAACTGCCAAGTTGCAATTAATGACAGCGACTATTCTCTCTGACTCACTCCAGTGATCTCTCAAATTTTTATCCCTTTTTTTTTCTCACCGGAAAAGCCAATGATTCATTTTTTTTTTCCTCGTCACTACATTTTTTTATTCTCCAGTCAACTCTCTCTTTAATTATTTTACAATCCTGTGGTTAAGTGGTACGTGGGGAATAAATTGAGGCTTCAAAAACACGAGATTTTACTCGGAAAAATTGGGACAGTAAAAATATCGTTGACAATGTGGTTTTGTGTGGCAGCTTTTGGAATAATTGCTGAATAATTTTTATGTGGAACAGAAAATTTATCGCGTTTTTCGCGGAATTTTTGAATTTAAAAATGAATTATTTATCGCTTCTCCGATCATTTGAGAATGAAGACGAATGAGTAGTTTATGTTTTATTTTCTTCTAAAATTATTTATATCATTTTTTACTCATTATTTTTTTTTTGGTAAATCGTGGAAAATCGGATGGAGAATCTTGTTCACCGGAAAGATCTTTATTTCAATGAATTTTTCCATCGGCTCGCAGGCAATTTTGCACGTGCCATAGTTCAATACGTGACGAGTGCCCATGGTAACCCACTCTCCAGTACAGAGCCTAATTATCGGTTTTATTATTATCGGTGTGAGCTGCTCCCATGTAGGTGTGGATATGTACATAATCGCGTTAACTTTTAGTTCTCGCATCAGGTGATTAATTTACACAGTGCGTTTTACATTTATTTCTCACTCGCTAATATAACGCACGCAAGCACACGCATAATACATTGTTATTATTTTTTTCGCGTGTATTCGTTATGTTTTTTTCCTCACTGGGAGAAAGTGCTCGAGGCAATTGCTATCCACCGTGTGATTCACATGTGACAAAACTCGCAAGCGATTTTTTTTTTACTCCAATAAAATTCTCTTATTTTCCCTAGGGAAATTCAGATATTAATTTTTTCAATTTTTGCGAATCCCGTTACCGCGAATTTCAATTTCAGATCCGTCATTTTTCAGAATTTTTTTATTTCAATGGACAGACTGTCGAATTGAATATGAATTCAGTTTGCATTCACTCGCGTTAAAAAATAGAGATTACTCATCTGTTCTTTTTCATGTTAATATATTTTTCTTTACTTGCAACAATGGTTGAAATTTGAAAGATGAATTCAAGGTGAATGGGGTTTAAATATCCGGTGATTAATAAGACCCTGGAAGTAGGATAAATCCACTGATGTCATTGAAAATCAGGACACGCACATGAACCCATGAAATTGTTATCCAATAAAACTCCTCCATCCCCTCGAAAAGAAACCCGTACCTTTTTGTTTGAATAAAATTCACTTTTTAGTGTCCGTCTCGGCATTCGCCGCATTCGATTCGAATGGTAATCGGGGGATACAAGATTTTCGTAGTTTCACCGTCGGATAAAAGTTCTAAAAAGAATCGCACACATTTCCACTAAAATCCAGACAGTCTTTTCAGACTTTTCTCTCTATCCGATGTCCCCTTATCCCTAAATCCACCCTAAAAAAAAACCTTTGGTTTTATTTTTTCGTTTATTTTTCATTCGAAACGTAGAGGTACGAAAACGAGCACTCGGGCAAGACCTCGGGGTCGAGGAAAACGACTGAGAGGACCCGCGAGGGCTGACTCCTACGCACACGCGATGCACTTTCCACTCTTGGACCTCTTTTTTTTTTTTATTTTCTCTCTCTTTTGGCACCTTCTCTTCGCCACTTTTAACCCCATCGATTCCTCTTTCACGGTATTTCTCGCTTATCGAGACGTCTACTGCAGGCCACTGAGCTAAAAGCCTTTTCCTATCCCCTAGTCTCTGGAAGACGGAAATGGTTTTTCCGCGGTTTGACGCTCGAGGAAATCAGCTAAATTTCAAATCTGGACACGCGTGCAGAAAAGGGGGGGGGTCATTTATTCGACTATTCATCAGGTTTGGGGGGTATATAGCAGACAGGGTGGAACCAGTGGCATTGTAAAGTCGGGGAAATTTCCGGCTCCAAATGCTGCAGGATTACCCATTTTCCTCGATGTTACGTTAACCAATTTTGATTCCCATTTTTTAAATCCGAGCAACTTATTCGGGATTACCTTTTATCGATCCACTAAATATCTGTTTAATAATGAAATAATTATTTTATCACTGGAATACGCCATTTTTTTAACTCGATAATCCTGAATTCAATATTTTTGTAATGAGTTCAGATGGCAATGCCATCTTCATCATCCCTCACTCACGCATTCATGTATTCGCCAATAATTTTTTTTTCTTTACTTTTCGAGGATAACGATCGACGATCCATTAGTTTCCGGGATGAAATGAAAAATATTCCAGTTTAAATCGCCCGTTGAATATTTAAACAACTACTGAATATGATGGATTGTGCAGGAGCATTGCAAAACGGAAATATTCCGCTCAATTGAAAACTTTTCTATCACCCTATCAAACCCCCACCCCCATGTTTTCATTTTTTTTTTTTATTGATCACCCGCCCTACCCACCTGGGAAGTGGCGGGAGGGGTGGGCGAAGGGGTGACAAGGGGTAACAGAATTTTTAACCGACGAGAGTTGAATCTAGAGGTGTGAAAATGTATTGGAATGAAGTAAGAGGTGGAGGAAAGGGTTGGTTGAAGCTTTTTTAAATATTCATGGCGTGTGGTAGTTACAAGTTGCACCCGAGGGAGAATTTCTCATCGGGTCACGTTCATTGCGCAAGTGGGAGCATGTCGGTAATCGATCCCATTGAATAATAATTCTTCCCTACGATTTTCACTTGAAAGTGAAACGACAATTTTCCGACAATTTGTTTTCCCTGGTGGAAAAATGAGTTGTAAAAATTGAAAGGAAAACAAATTTTAAACGCGGATAAATCTTCTCGGTGGGTTTTTAGATAGTACTGATGGGGTAATAACATACAATCCTTTCGGTGCACCCCATATTGCTCAAACAAATTGGCTCGTTGCACGCTACCGGAAAATAATAGTTTTTTTTGGGGGGGGAGGGTGTGTGAAGTGGAAGACGGAAATTTGTGAGGAATTGGCTGAAGTTGGTTATTATTTTCGTAGCAAGTGTCAAAGGATTGTCGGTGGGTGAAATTTATGGCAGATAATGGCGTTTGATCTTTTCTCATTTTAGTTATTAAAGAGGAAATTTTAGCTTGTTCATTAGATCATCAGGGAACGTCGACGGGGATTTTTCTCAAGGAAAATGCCTCTGCGTATTTTCTACAAGATTAATAATAACTCAAGTGACTTAATTATTTATTTCGCTTTATGATTCCCTGGCACAGCTGGATCAATTCGATTTTGTTAATTAATCAAATACGTTCTTCGAAATTAATTAGCATTTTAGTCGATCCCTGTAATGCGCCTGAATTCGGGTAATTTATCCCCATTTATTACCTGATTATTTACAGAATAAATATTGAATATCATTTGTTAATTCCAAAATGATAATTTTATTACCGATAAAGCCAGAAGATTATGTCTCACGACAATTTTCGTTGATTGGCATTGAAACGAATTGTGACGGAAAGAATATTCTTGAATTAATCGTCGTTTAGTGTACATAATATATTGAAATAATGTAATGATTTCTGAAAATAAAAAAACGGTGTCGAGTATATTGAATTGACCGAGTGAGTAAACCGGTGGTTGGGGTGGGAGGCAGAGGAAGTACATACATGTACTTTTTATTAGTAGAAGATAAAAAAAAAAGAGAGGGATGTAGGGGAAAAATTGTAGTGACCTTTCCCGAGGCAGTATCGAGAATTCCCAGGAAGTCGAGAATGGAACTTTTGTCACACATACGATACGAGAGTGTGCGACCAAAACTCGATGGCTTTTCACAGTGAAAAAGCATTGGGTGCATTTTCCTAGCCGTAGGGGTGGTATTGCACACTGGGGGATTGGTAGGGGCTGAAAGGGAGAGAGGGTGGAATGAAAATGTGGTACATGGAAAAGCGAGAAATGTAGCCCAGTCAACGGGGTCGAATAGAAAAAACTTTTTCCTTCAATTTCTTTTTTTCTACCTCGGACACAATGTACCCGGGAGTTTCGAGGGTATTTTGTAGTCCGGATTTTTAAATTTTATGGTAAAACGTGTAGCGCTGAAGCTTTATGGCCCTTAACATTGTTGTACGTACAATAAACCAGATTTTTCTTCATACTCTTGAGCTTTTATGGGGCATAAATCAAGCCACTATGGGTTTCAATAATATTCATGGTGCCTCGTTGGTGCATTATAATCATGCAAATTTTTCAACAACGAAATATATACGGCAAATCGCAGGAAGTGATTCGATGTCGGCAATTTATATTTTTCGTAACGAGAAAAAGAAAATATTTTTGTCGAGTAATGTTTATTAGCTACGGGAAAATCCACGGGGTTTAAATTCAAATAGTTGTAATTTAGTGGGAGTAATTTTTTTGATCGGATTATGTCTCTGACGGAAGGGGGAGCCTTTTATTTTTATTATTTAGAGAATCACCCCGGGTCTGATGAGGATTTGCCCCTTGGGTTTTGACCATGGGAAAATTCTCATGGAACCCTCACTCAAGCCTCTTCATCCAATGACTCTCAAGTGTCGAAGAATTTTGTCCCTATCAGAAACCCTCTGTAACTAATCCCAGAAAAAAAAAATCTCGTGCGTCCCCCAGCTCTCAAAACCGGAAATCCCCCAGGCTATCCAGTAGTCACGTGACCGGCTGTGTTCACACGTCAAGAAAATGTGTTTAAAATTTATTTCAATCCCATTTCTAAACCCAGACCTCTATTTTCCCCATTTCCCCAATTTTTTCCGGGAATTTCACTTACCCGAAAGCTCCTCAAGAGCACAGAGTAAACATCGTAAACTAATTAATCAAATAATTTCCCGTACGATTCCCCTGAATTCAATTAAACTTTGTACACTTTACATAATTAAATATTTTAATTCACCCCCTGGCACCCCCTCTCTCCCCATTAATTCAATAGAATCGATTGGAGTAGTAGATGAAAATGAGTTGAATAACGAGCGGTTGCACTCAACAACTATTGAATCAAAATAGATCATCTCACACTGGGGAGAAACTTTTTTACCCGACAAATATTCCCTCGAGAGAAGAACTTCCTAGAGGTAAATTTCTCCAGACTAGTCATTACCAATTGCATTCAATGTTGAAAAACTCCTTAACAATCATTAATATTTTAAATGACTCCATACGTTAGCGCATATCCGTAATTTCATTCCAAATATCTCGATATTTTATTCTAAAAAGAAATTTCACCGAGAAATTAATGGATTCGCCCAGACGTTGGGGTAAATTCAATTAAACTTAGTACTCCATGTAATTAAGTATCGCTGCTAGGGTTTTATTCAATAAAATCGATTGGAATAAATGGAGAATTTATAAATTTTCTGAAAGTACCTCCTGCCCTTTTTTGCAGATGAATACGAATTGAATAGCAATCGGCAACACAAACGTGAAAGCCTTCTGTACACTACCAGAATTAATTGCAATTAGAAGGGCTCATGGTGAAGTTACCGAAGAGTGTAATTACGCGTTTCCTACGGGTATACGATAATACAATCGATAAAATACTGGCGAGGGGGTGTTGAAGTGGAACTTTGCGCGGTGTAAAAGAGAGATGGAATCGTATGGTGGGGTAGTGTAATAAGGGCCAAGGGGGAGGACACCGAGGGCAATCCTCAAGGGAATTATAATCTAAATGTATTGAATGCAGATACGGATAATCATTAGAGATAGAGATTCGCTGGAGGAGCAATGGTAATGCACGCATCTAAATTGATCGACCACATTATGCCCATCGGCAAGCTCTGATTTCTCATTACCCCTTTATACTTACCTCTGGTCTCACTACCGCGCAATAACACCCAGTCAAACGCTAATTAATGGAGTACTAATTAAGCTCGACATCAGTACTGGAGACTGCGCTGGAATATATCAAAATTTTTCGAGTTCAATTTATCTCTGTGGAGATTACACTGTGGAAAAAATTCATTAAAATCAATTCAAGTTTTTAACAAATTTATTCAATTCATTATCTTTTCATTAATTTCATATCTATTCATTAAATTCATTTGTTAGGTTGGAAACAATTTTTTTTTTTTCTTTCACCTCATTCAATTTTTTTCTCAGTGTAATGTTCGGGAAAAATTGTATGGATAATTGATATTTCAGGGGTTGTTTGGGGATTTTCTTCCAGACTTATGGACGATCTTCAGAGAATAAAATTTCTGGGAAGTTATATTGTCTCGGTTATCTTGAAAGTGAAGTTTCGTTTTCATTAACACCTTGGGGTACTTAGGGATTTTTTTTCCCCTCACCCAAAAAGCACAAGAGCTGTTCTGCTGATGTTCTCACAGTGTTGTGAACATTAAGTCTCATTAAAGTATGATGTAAAAAATCTGGGGTTTATGTCACCTCTTTTCTCCAGATGAAACATCTAGTTACTGCTGACTCTGTTTATCGCTCCACTTGTAAGTTACAAGCCGCTTTATTCGTGAAATGTTTTCTCGGGTTTGTTAGTGAGAAAAGGCAGAACAGTAGTATCTGTAGTTGCAGACAGCTTCCAACTGAGATAAACATTCTTTTCATCTGGGAGTTAGCAATTGGAGCATTTGCGAAATAATTGAATCTGTAGAACTGGGTCGATTAAAAAAACCAGCGGGGGAATCTAGTATTGAATTTTTTTTTATTATTAAAATTTTCTACAATTGAGAATTTTATTGAACAGATGAGGAACAGACACGATTAATCCGAAACTGGAATAATTGCTAGATTTGATAATTTCATAAACATTATCCAATTTCCTCACTGATATCCACTCTCAAATTCGATAATCAATTTATTTCATTACCCATTCATATTCCGCGAATTTATTATGAATTTCTGTCATTCTATTAGCGACTTGTGAATTCAGTGACATTTTTATTTTGATTTCCGCCTCTTTGGAACGCCTGAAAATTAATGTATTTATTTTGAAAATTGGGATTCTCATGGAAGAACCGAGAGAGTAAAAATTTCGCCAATGAAACTCGGTAATTTAATAAGTAAAAACAGATGCTGACTAGAAACTAGGAGGGCCAGCCAAAAACTTGGTAATTCCATAACAAAAGTTAACCTCCGAAAATTCCCAACATGCATCGCTTATTATCCAAGTCTCGGTGAATCCAAAAGCCACATACACCAGCCCCTCCGGGAATATATTTCACAGTAGTTTATTCCCCCTTCAATAACACCAATTTACGGTAAAACAGACGTGTCAACAGTTGATAATGCAATAAAAAAAAAAGAAAAAAGTATATGGAGGTAAAACAGCGTACGGTACATAAATCATTTCATCTGAGGATTTGTGTACACAGTGCACATATGTTATTGTTTCAGCACTTGGCAAATTATGTCTGCGTGCCCGATCGTTCATGAGGATTACATGACATTTCCATTTATTCATGGTGGTACTTTCAATCGCTAATAGAAACTATCGAGTATCGGAACTGCTCATTGGTTATTTCGATGTTAAATCAATTTATTGGAGATTTGTTTTTCGATTGGGGATAAATCTGACTATACGGCCTCTCAATCAACGATTTATCCGATTACGCAATTCTCTCCAATTGAAATCAGAGGATTTTTCACGGTTCTGGTTATAAAATTGCGATCGATGATCGGATATTAGTGATTTAATCATTCTCTCATTCGATTGATTCAAAAAATTAATGACTTCTGGGTGCATTATGACAGGAGAATACAGAAATGTGAATTAAATTTTTCAAATCGGGTTTCCTTGCACTGATTTAATGACTACAAATTATTATCTTATGATAAGGCTTGATTAAACTGAATTTCATTTAATCATTCATTTTTTAATTGAGAGAATTTAATGAACTCCACACGTGCATCCGATTTTTGCAGACACTGGGACACGATCTCTTCAATAATTTCCATGTAATTGTAATTAGATCATGTCCCGAACCTTCGACAATTGAATATTTACTCATCTGTCTGTCTAACAATCTTGATGTGAAATTTCTACGTGATTCCATAACGAAGATCCGACGATGGTTTTAAATTTTTGAGTCAATGGATTAGAGAATGAATTTTGAAAGTTCAATGACTTTGACTGACGTTCAACCGCACATAATGATTTTTATCTCCGAATAATGATTTTTCTTTCCGCGTCAATACTAGAGAATTGAGGATACGAAATTTCCGTCTGGATTTTAGAATTCACTGGGTTCTGGGCAGTTTGGAGAGTCACGATTTGGAAAACCGAGAGTTGTATTAGGGCGTGACATTTCGAAGGCGAACCAGAACGTGACACAAACGAATTTGATATCCACTCGGTGAAATTCAATGGATTTCCCGCTATAGCTCGCTGATTTTATTATTTTTTTCAATTCTTCACGCGCTGTGTTGATTCGTCAATAAAAAAATATTATTTCCCCAATTTATTCGGAGAATGGACGAGCGAAAATAAAGGGGCGCGGATATTTGTTAGAATTCAGCGCAGTCCTATTCATCAATGATTAAATTTCAGTTCGAATAACAGCATTGATGGAATCATTGGATTTATTGGTTCAATCCAATTGCACCAATCGCGGGAAAGGGAACCTTGACTTATATTTTTTTTTTATCTGTTTCTGTAATTTCTTTCATATTCCCAATTACGAATTACTCAGCTTTTAATTCGGGTTGCGTTTTCAACGCGGGGGCGACCATATCGCGGGTTTTTAACGAGTTTTTTTTCAATTGTCGGGGCAAATCGATGATCGAGTGGAATTATTATAGAGTTATTTATTTGAGATGATAAAATGGAATTTTATTGGATTTTATTTGATCGTTTGATCTTTGTCAATCAATGCTGGGCATGAGAGTCGCGTTTGCGCATTTGAAATTTGTGGAAACGATTTGATTAATTTTTTTATGATCTGGATACTGGAATTCTTATTATTCATGTCCGTCAATGATCCTTTCAACCTCAAAAAATTGAATGAATTATGATTTTTTTTTTTTTGCACAATTGAAAAATTTTTCACGACAACTTTTTTCATCTTTCATTTGTCTCGTTTCACCGTCAACGAATCCAACCGAAAATTCTTCGTTTATTTTCTACAGAAGTGAAAACACGAAACGTAGGAATAAAAACAAAAATATACGAAAATATCCGTTTCCATCAAATCCAAAGGGATTTTTACGTACGATCGAATTCCAATCGTGTCACGCCATCCAACTCGAATCGCTTTCAACAAAAACCTCAGATACTATTGCGTAATAAAAGAACCAGGGGATAGGAGAGAGACGGAGGTGAAAAAGAAAAATGACCACTGGATTTTTGTGACCGACCGCAAAAGGGATATTTGGAGATTCTGGAATTCCTGGAGGCATATATTAGAAGGCATTATAGATTTTCTGCCAAAGACTCACTAGCTGGTACGAAGAAAATATCAATTCCACAGAAATTCAATTATATCGCCATTCCATAATACCCACAAGATTCTTTTCCGGAAATATGCGAGATATAAAAATTCCCTGAAACAAATTTGCAAAATAACAATTCACAAATGAAGCCCTAACCCGTAATACCCTGACCCGTATTAAATTTCTCTGCAAATATCTCCGAATCCACCAAAAATACCAAAATTTTTCCCAAAACCTTATCTCCAAAGGACAAAGAGAGCTACAAAAAAGGCAATAACAAAAATTTCGCTATCCCCGTTAGATTCAAAGATATTGCAGCTCGAAACATGGAAAAAAAAATCATGTCACTCTCGATGGAAATTTCAAGTGACAATTTCAGTTGTCAATTGATCATTAATGTCAGCATCGATACCCGGATCAATCATGGGGATCATATTGAAGAGGCTAATTGAATTAGAGAGTTCTTTTTGTCGTGGCCAAGTGCAAATGATCCCCTTACTCCACTTAACAAGTGAAGCAGACCATATACGACAGGTCAGCAACTGAGGTACTCAGATACTGGAGATTGTCATGGTTTCTGTTGACACACATGTTGGCCTGAAGGCGAGTGTAACGTGATGTGTACGCAAGTACAGGGGGAGAGGGTGGGAGGAAACAGTCGTAACAGGTCGGCGTTTCGACGTGGACATCGGTCAACCTGGTTACAGTATGAAGGACAGCAAGATGACGATGAGAGGGTGCGAGAGGGACGTCCACTACGTGAACAGCGATTTCATGTTGCCTCGGTATTAGTAATACACCTTCGATCCTCACTAATGCACCCATTGCAATTATCCTTCCGTTTCTGAACCATTAAACTTCCTCCAAGTGGCATAGTTATGTACATGTTTGCCTCTCTCGTGATGACTTTGATCAGCTGTTCCATTTTCTCCATCAAAACCTCAATTTTACCGATTAAATCCCAAAAATATCCGTCACCTCGGGATTACATTTCAGAATTTCAGAATAACTTGGTAGAGATTCAGGAAATTTATCTTGATTTTCTGGTCCTCGAGATGAATCTGAGAAATGAAATTCGAATTTCATTTTTTTAGATTATGATTTGCCATTTTGGGGGGGAATTTTTGGAATATGAGAGATCCATTTGAAGTTACTGGCGTTATTGGACAGTTAGATATTACTATTTCTCATTTCAGTGTGCATTGTGGATGATGCACTGTAAGAAATAGATCAACTCATTGACCTGCAAGAATATTCGACCGAATAATCCATCTGGCGACCCAAATATCAGCTTAGCAACGGCATTCATCTGTTGGTATTCGATTATTCTGCAATTTCCGGCAAAAAAAAAATCACACCCGTTCAACCTGATTCTTTATTGACGACACGCCTACCAAACTGTCTTCATATTTCTGTCCACTCGAAACAAAAACTTGCAAAAATAATACTTCATACAAAAATTTCAAAGATTCCCTCGTCAATTGAATAAAAATCGGTGAATCCCGGCAATAATTTGATTATCTCGTCTGGAGAGGATTTCATATCATCAAATATTAAGGGTGCGTAATTGTGCCCTTGCCAATGGCAACTTTCCAATCTAAAATGACCATTCGGTATTAATTTCTCCTCGTCTGTTCATTTCCAGGGGAAAATTAAACAAAAATTACAGTTCTGTTTAATTTCTCCCTAAAATTCTGAATTTTCAATGCCAAGATGTTCGGAAATTTCCGTGAAATAGCGACAAGCGAAAAATTTCCAGAATTTCCCCCGGAAAATTGGGCCGAAAATTTTGAAACGGTGTGTATCGGAAAATTTTCAGTGAATGTACAGATAAATTGAAATATTGATAAATTGATAAATTGATAAATTGAATTGTATGGAATTCGATCTTTCCTGTCAGTGTAGATGAATAGTGATGACGTAATTGTGCCCTTGCCTTAGGCAAATACAGTGGGTGGTCGCGACGAAGGCCCTATAATCGTGATATGCGACGTTGCACCGGAGGATTTATCGTCCGTACCCCACCCCAGGTCGTTAAGGCGCACGTGACACGTGCGGATTTTACCCGGAAATGCATTAACCACACAGTGAATATGGCCAAGGGTTGGGTTGAAGACTGACATGGGAATATAGGGACCAAGTGAAGAGGGTTGGAGACACGAGCAGAAGCTCTCAGATGAGGATTGGTATATGGGCGGGGGTTGTTGCTATCAGTTGTAATACATATTTCAATAGTGGAATGGGTCAAGGATTTTACGCGGATTAAGATCGAGGTCTAGACTGCATACATTAGAAAAAAAAATTCTTTTGTCGATTGAATTGACTCAACCAGTAAAACTCTCGGTGTTTGCGGCACTAATGAAATGTAAATATTGAGAGGTGGGAATTTTTATGGATTTTTTTTAGGGGAGTAATGGAATCATGAGGGTTTATAGGTCAAACAACAGAGATGGGAACGGCATTCATTTGATTTTTAATTATTGACGTTTCAGCGGGTGGACGAATTTGTTTGAAATTCCGTTGACAATGGATTTTTTTTTACTCGGCTAAATCATTCTCATGTTTTGTTGAATTTATTTTATGAAAAAAAACGAGTGAAACAAAAAGACAAGTGTTTCAATCTGGTAATTACGTGAATAGAGCTTTGAATTATCTTTTAATTTTCCGGCAAAGCCGTTGGTATTCAGATAAGATTGCATCGGGAATTTAATCAATGAACTAAACAAATGAGTCAATGGATTAATCTCATCCCTTTTTTAAACCTCATTATTTTCGTGCGATAAGAGATACTTCATGTACTCGTCCTTTATCGACCATTCAGCTGGTGCTGTAGCCAGTGGAAAGGGTAAAAATGTAAAACCTTCTCATGGCGTAATTATATTCAGCTCGGTACCTCAGGTTTAAAAATAACAATATCGATTAATCTGATAATTCTGTTTGGTCAGTATATAAAGTGTTGAAACTAGCCAATAGTAAAGGCCAAAAGCTGTTCACCCATCGGTCACTCGTGATTACTCAATTTGTCTGTAATGGAATAAATAATCAATTAAGAATGTCGATGAGCAGTAAAAATATCCACTAGACTCGAGTTAATGAAATTGAATTACGTTTGGCATTTCTGGCCTGTTCTGCTTCTGTTCTGCGATGTAATTTCATTAGCCATTCAACGTCATCCACTTTTACATTTTATCCTTTTTTACTTTCAACTTGCAAATGTAATAAAATGGAGAACAAAAGAACTAGCTCCTGGAATTACTGAATTTTCCGGGTGGAAAAAATGAAAAGGGACAGGGGAAGTCAACTCAATCAATTAGTAGTTACCCTTTCATGTAATTTTATCTCATAGTCTACATTTTTCTTGATGAAGTTCTGCAACTATGGGTGGGAGTTAATTAACCCACTGGGAAATAATGACGTAATTTCTTTATTTTTGCTTTTTCAATTTATTCATTTTATCGGAGAGATTTTGAGAGCCGTAAATTAAGAATTGAGATTAGATCAAAGGTAATTATTCTCAAATCGAGGGAATTGGTACCGCCGATTTACTTGAAATGTGCAAGATCACATCCAGCCGTTTGTAAATAAAGCCGAGATCACGGGAAATAAAGAAAGCCAGGGAGGAAAATGAGAATCAAGTGAAAGTGAATGTACAATGGACGTGTACTGTTATTCCTTTGTGATGTTCGTGCAATTGTTCACCAGTTGGACTAGCTCACTGTGCTTCTTGTAACCCAGACACAATGGAAGAATGGAAATAACAGAGGAATTGAAGTCACTCCAATGTTACACACCCGCAATCGTCACGGAGTCTCTGTCTTTCTTCAGAATTAAAAAGAGTCACTTCTCCTCGCACACATTCGGAATAAAATACACGCGAGTTGTAACTGAGAAAAAAAAATCAATCTTCTAACAATGTTGGGTTTCCGACAAAATAAGAAGAAACTTCAAACTTTATATTCGAAATCTTTATTATAATGAGACCTTTAATAACCTTTACTGGCAAGTATTGACATTTGGAACTAGTCCAAGTTACTTAACGCACAATTATCCGTGGAATCTAGAATTTGGAAAATCCGGAACCTGGAGATTAATGGATGAATCGACATTACTCCTATTAAAAAATTCAATTAACGGTTACAGCGAGTGCGTGGTGGGGGTGGTTGCGTACAGCCGTATTTTCGGAATTCGCTTCCCCTACAGCCCCATACATGCGACTATAACGGGAGTCTACTGTAATCTTATTACTGTGTAAGGGATGGGAACAGAACGTAAAAATCCATGAGGGTACACATGGTGAATGGAACAAGAGAAATATATGTTCTCTGTGAAATATATATTTTTTCTCAGCGTGGACGAGCCATTAAAGCTGGCACATCTCGTGCAGGTTCAAACGTGTTTAGAGCGATTTTAGTGAGAAGGTCACCTTGACTCACACAGTTGTCCTCACAAGGAGCGTCTGTTGTTGATGTTAGGGCCGGTGGGGACGAAACGCATGCAACAACAACTTTAATAGTATTGGACAGGTAAATGGCGTCGTTACACTGAGTTTATTATAATTTGAGAGTGTCTCATTTCACTGTTATCTTTATTCACCCGGTGTTTCTACACTGTTAAAGAATATCACCCGGATTTCAGAATTCTACAATTTTTATCCTTTGTTAATGCTGGAGATGAACAAGATAATCTTTTATCGTTGATAAACATTGAAGAAGCAAAATCATTAAATCATTCTGAAGGTGACCGTAAAGATTTGATGAATAACCGAAGAGACTTTCAAGTTGGAAAAGAGAAATCCTTTGAAATTTCTTGCAAAACGTTTCCATTAGTCCCGAAGGTTAATTCTCAGTAATCCTCGCCGGATTTGAATAAGCAAAGAAAATACTGTGGCATGTATCTTTGACCTGTTCTCTCGGCGATGATAAACTGTAAAAAAATTCATGAGAAATCTTCAGAAGGTTGGAGGAGCCCTCGTTATCAGATTTTTCATAAAATCCCTTTGACCAGGAAAATTCAACTCCTCCCCTCGGTGGACCGTACAGATATTGTAAAGTAAAGAAGAAAACAAGAAGCCAAGGAAAATTATTTCGTCGTGGGGTTTTTGGAATGTCCTTTCACGAAACGACCCGCATTTCTCGGAATTACAAGGTCCACTCAGGCGAGTCTAACGAGAAGACGAGACGAAAGAGAAATGGCGCCGTTTTCAACCTCTTCCTCTCGTCTATGGAGGGACGTAGAATCCCTCATACATACCCCACCAGACGTCTCTTGTATTTCGGTGGAAATACTTGATCATTTTTATTTGAAAAACGTAAAGAAACGTAAAGAACGTAAAGATTTTGCAGAATTTTTGCAACTTAGCAGAACTGATCCCCTGTCGATCGCCCAATTCATTAATTAATCAACATTTTGTTGCTCGATTTTTTGTAACACCAGAATAAGTGGGCAATACGTTTCGTCTGTATGAAATCGGTATCAAAGATATTGTGCCTCACTCGATTAGATTTTTTTTTTTAATTTTCCGCGTTCACCCAGCGGATATTCAAAATTACGAGAGTACCCTCGTGAATAAAAGAATAGGAAACGAACTGTAAACTCTGATCGTCACACTCAGTCTACTCCGTATTTTTACGTCTCATTTTACTTATCGTCCTTTACTTTACCCTCGGCCCACGTAACATCGGGAGGTTATTTGATTATCACCACCCGCTACGACCGTGAAATTGTCGCACGGAAATTGAACCGATTTCCGATATCGATCAAATCCGGTTGGGCGGAGAAGATTTGAATAATCGTTACGATCGGCACAACTCTCATGGGTTCTTTCATCAATACTTCAACGAACATATCAGTGTAATTCAGTGGAAACATTTAATGGACGACAAAGTGTTCATTACTCGAAAAATCTGTAGAAGAAAGGCATTACATCATGCGAGACCCTCACCCGGGGATAAGAATCCCCGAAAAATAGCCCCAACCGATTCGATTCTAGTTCAAGAAACAATTTCTTTCGGAAATCTTTGACTTTTCAATAGCAAAAACTTATGGAATTTACCGATCTTACCGATCTTAGTCCTCGACATTCGTGAAAAAAATACCAGTAAATTATGCGATGTCTGAAAACTTTTGAAGAATCTCGTCTAGACCCGTGTCTGACCCATTGGTGCCCCTTTGCTCTCCAGTGAATTAAGCCAAAGCCTCCATCGCCGATTGCCACTCAATTCCCCTGAGGACGATACATACACCCTGATAGAGGTGTATCCATGTACCTCGTAACCAGGTCGACCTAAAACCAGGCAGTCCTAGGAGGATACAAAGCCATGGTCTACACTTAAGAACGGGCCACCTTCGTCCCAGGAATCCGCATACCTCCCCGATGAGTTCACTGTGAAGTTGAGTTTGAAGAGAATGAGATAAAGGTGAAGAGCGATGGAGAGAAGACGAGTTTTGCTGAATGGAGGTGGAGAGACAGAGATAGTTGATAAAGTTGAAGTACGCACGCGTCGCAAAATCGACGTCTTTGCCGCAACTTGGCCACTGCCCGACTTTATCGACCGAGCTTTTTTTTATTAATAAAAAGAATTAATTTACACTCTAAAAAACAGCGAGTGATAAAATACTCCGTCTGCGTAATCGATTCAGATGACGTGTAATCAGCTGTTTCCGACATTTATCAACTCTCCACCGGAGAGAGATCTTCCTTTTCAAATCTTCATCCGCATTCATCATCTATTCACCATCTATTTATCATTTATTTTTTGTACGAGAGGGGCACATTTCATCCAAAATTTCTATTCATCATGTCCCCCAACATAATAAACCGAGTTAGGTAGAAATACCGTGCCATCAGGAGAGACTCAAGAGACCTGCACCTAATACGGTCGCAAATGAAAAAGAAAAAGGACAGCAGAATTTTGCGGATGGTAATGGAAAGACTTGAATAAAAAAAAGGGGGGGGGGGAAAGGAGAGAGTGAATTATGATGGCTGTCATATACAACGTGGACGGGTAGAGACCAATTCACATCCAAGTCGTACAGTTCTCTTGTCACCGGACGTGACTCCATTGTCCGATATATACACCCTGCCACTTGGCAGTGTAAGATTTTGAGGATTGAGAACAATGCAAGAAGTTGAAACTTCTTTTCAAGTGATCAAGAGAGCCACCAGGACGATTTGTCATTCAGACTGATAACGTCATCACAAGGTGAGGACAAGTATCAAATGAAAAAACCAAAAAAAATCGGTAATCAATAGTAAAAAAAAGGGGAAATTGAATTGGGACTCGCAAGTGGATAGATTGACTCCAGGGAGGATGTGCTATTTTGTAATTTGTGAGTTTGGAGTTCACTGACCTCTTGGTTGGAGTTAAAAACCGAGTGAAGGATGTACAAGGGCTTCAGTGGACACTGGCGTTGCTGCTGTGGAAAAGGGCTTTTGGCATATGTACGTAACCCAGCATAACGGAAACCATGTTTTATGAAGAATAAATGCACGTGTGGGGTTGATATGTGTGGGCGTGTGTGCGGTGACCAGCTCAAAGGATCACCGGGGCTTGCAACACACGTCATACGCCTCCCTGAATGTCCATTCGGGCTCAATCTCCAGGGCAAAGAGTGATTTTGCCGATTGAAAAAACTCAGACTTGCGGTGAGAATTTTCCTCCAGGGGTTAACCTTTGATAAATCTAAACAAGACGTCAGTTACTCTCTGGGGTGAAACGAACTAAAGGTTAAGAGTACCTCTCCCCTATTTACTTTGTCTTTCGGTTAGAAAATTTTCTCCATTTCTCCATTGCAGCTGCTCTACCGATTTCAACCCAATCAATAAATAACCAGAAATAATCTCAATGATGGAAGTTCGTGATCCGAAAAATAGAAAGTAGGTAATGAAAAAAATGTGATGAGTCGCTTCGTTGATTGGGTTTTCATTCTCTTTAACCACAAAAATCCATCATCTCATTAAATTCCAAATGGAAAATTCGCCCAGCTGTTGAGCTACCATCTGGCCGCGTCGGCTTTCCACACCCCTAAAAATGCTTTAATTACCTTTAGCCATCACCCACTGAATAAATCCACCCATTATGACGATAGAACTCCACTGGAGAGCTCAAAATTTGAGTGACACGGATTAAAATTGGAGGTATGAGAGACACACTGAGGCTTAAAGGGTAATTGCCTCATTTGTATTTTGATGAAAACACGGGAGTGAAGAAAGGAAGTCCGTGCCTAGCATTCGGCCAGGCACGGACCAGCACCTATATTGTTAACTTTGAATATTACTTCTCCAAAAGTTTCAAACCTAATAGAACAAAAAATGTTTGATTAAATGAAGGGGGAATCCCTCGTTCCCATTTCCCTTTTATACCACTGAGATATCTCAGTTGATGGAATTTATGATTTCAGTTCTTTATCACTGCAGAATTTATTATAACAGAATTCACTGGGACACGATGAGATGAGAATTCCTTAATTTATTCGAATTCAATCTGCCCATTCGGTGTCCAGTTACATTGAATTCCCAATGAAATCGCTAATGTCATCATTATTAATTTTTTAATAATCACAATTCACCGCGAATAACTAACAATTACAGGGAAATATTGAGTAAAAATTGCGGAGCGCCGCAGAAAAATTACGTGACATAGGGAATTGTTCAGAAAATTCCGTAAAACCACATTTCACTCCGGAATTACAAAAAAGGCATGTAATTTTTATCGAATACATTTCTCAGTGCATATGTTCCCGGGATATTTCCCATTCAATGCAATCCACGATTTTAATGAAGCCACCAGACCAATATCTGGGTGTTTAATATTGTGGATGGGATGGTGGGGTAAATTCTGATGCTGAGCTGGTGATCCACCTGGTGATCCTTGGAATTCGCGGTGGTCTATTAAGAATGGAGAATAAAGAGTGGAAGGGCAGCCGAGGGAACAATGGAGAATTGGATGGAAAGCCCTAGGCATCATGTTAGCTGGACAGAATGAGGTATAGATATGGGGGATGAAGGGTGGAATTGAGGAAAGTCAGGTTGGGTTGGTTGGTGGTGCATGAGGAGCCAGACGGGTTGCGGCAAGCACAGGCGCATTTTGGCCCAACACACTGTAACCACCCAACCACCCACCCACCCACCAGCCGATCGATCCAATCCTCCCCTCATCCCTCATACTCTCTTGGTACACACTGTCGTTTTGCTCCTCTCTCATACCAATTTCTCACTCTCTTTCTCCCTCACTCAGACTTGTCCAACCACTACCACACCCCAACCAAACTTTTCCTCTTTGTTTATTATTATTATTATTATTATCGAGAGTTTTTTAACATCAGGGCATTTGTTTGGAGGATATTGTTCGAGATTGTGTCGAGAAATTCTTTCAGAAATTCATTTGATCAGCCGAATTCCGAGATCGACTTCTCATTTTTCATTTAAATAATGAATTTCAGGTGAAAAAATTATATATTATACCAACAATGCGACATTAAATTTCTAATTAACTCTCTGAGGAATTAATGAATTCGTCGAGTACTCAAGTAACTTTTCAATATTTTCACGAAAAATTGAATTCAATCGCTCGTAGTTGAAAATTCAAATGAAACGGCGAAAATTTCAATAAATATGTGAGAGACTGTCTCTCAGAATTTTTTTTACCTCTTGAGTCTGAGCAATTGATATTGATGTCCCAGCAGAGCCTGTTATAGATCATTTAGTTTTCTCATATTGAAATGATTTCTCGTCTGGCTTTGCCTGCGGGGATATCGGGAAGACGAAGGGGCCGGGTGTAAAGGCAGAGGCATCTGACTCCCTGCAGAGCGCCAAAGCGTATGAACCCTCTGGGCAAAGGGAAGACGACGGAGGAGGGCTGATGCTTAAATGTCCCCGGGGTGTGTCAAACGACTTGGTGCATTCATCCAGAGGTACTGTGGTGATTATGGGGGAGAAAAAGAGATGGAGATTGTGTTTAGCGGCTTGCTTATAACCGATAGAGCAATGAGTCATACGACACTGTACACCAGAAGAGACATGTGCACATGTGTTGGAAAAATCTTTGGGGGGTGTTGTGCCAGCCGGCGTCTAGGCGATCGTCAAATCCCCTCTTTTTTTTTATTTATTTTTTTTATTCTTTGGTTCTCTCATTTTTCTTTCGTCTCTTTCCATTTTTTTTTTCTTCTTTTGCTTTTATGAGGAAACCTGAGACGACGGCCCAGAGAGCGAATGACACTTTCAGTGAGAAGGAATTTTTAAATTAAGCCTCTTTGTATTTTTTTTTTTTTTTTTACTCCCGGGATATTGGGGATGATGAACGAAATTGAGCTTTTCTTCGGAGACTGGTGAGTCAATTTGAATGGGAGTAATATTTAAGTTGAGCGTTTTTTATTATTCAACATAAAGATTATTTTATTATTATTACTATTCGAATTCATCGAAAAATAATCAAGATGTTGTTTTAAAGTGTAATTGATAATTTCCTTTTAAACAATTACTGAAAAAAGTCATTCGTTCGTTTATTTATCACAATTTTGTTGATTAAAAATCAATAAAATTAATTCTCACGGTTCCAATTATTTTATTTTACCAACACACGATTGAGTAAGCCCCTCGGCAAATTCATCTTAATCCTGGATAATAGACTTGGTAATATTCGTGTGAATATATGAAGCTGGGGGCACTTGATCTCGGAGATGAGCCCGTGAAATTTTGAAAAGGTGGTTGCGTTGTGACCGCAGTTGAGTGGAGGTGCACCGCGGATTTAATCTCCAGGTTTACCTTGTAAATTCAATTACATCGCAATATATTTCTATGATCATGAGACTCGGACGTGTGTCTCGTGACCCGTTTGGCATCACCTGCGCTTTTTTTTCTCTCTCACCTTTTTTTTTTTCTTTTCAATTCGAGTGAGTCCGGTCGCAGTGATATCGACGAGACACCCTTTTTCTCCTCTTCGAGGTATAAACTCGGGTCACGTCGATAGGTCGCGAGTATTAAGGCCGTTCGATGCGCCAGTTGTGACGCACGGATTTTACACGGGGACTTTGATGTGGAAAATCCGCGAAAAATTACACATCCCGAGAGCAAATTGTGCGGATCCCATGTCTTTGGCGTAGTTAGAATCTATTAAAATTAAATAATAATTATTATTATTATTGATTATGATTCAAGAGTTATTATTTATTTAATTTACGTTTAAGATCTTGTTTTGTTTTTAAATTAAAAAATGAAATTAATGACGAGTCGTAAACAGATATGCAATTGCGGGTTTTAAATATTGAATGAAATAAATTTTTTTTAAATAAATAATTGAAATATTCGAGTGGAATTGTAATGTTTATTGTTTGCAAGAATGTAAATTTGAGATGAAGTATGAAATTGGAAATTCATAGCAATTTTAATTAGTTTTGCCTCAGGTTTTTTCGATTTTCACCCTCGAAATAATTTGTGGGCTATTGGCAGAGTTAATTGACTTTTTGGAAAGGTAATTATGTAGGTTAATTAGGCATTTGGGGAGGTACTGCAGGTAAATTAATTTTTGGAAATTAAATACTCGTACGGTAGTTTCTTAACAAATTGAAAATCGACTACAGTCCGTATCTTTCCGTGGTTCATTGTCGCGCTGATAAAATCACTGAAATATTTAAAAAAATATGACAACAATAGCGAGATTATATTGACTATTCACTGGTTTGTATCGGGCAGAGAAATGGGGTCGGAAATTCATGGAGGCATCGTTATGTATAATACCGAAGTTGGATGAGAGTACGAATCCGCTTAACCAAAATAATCCTTTTTCCCCTTGCTACTGTACACCTCAAATATTTGCACTGCATCCGCTGTACAGAATTGAGTAAAAATGAGGGAAACAAGTTGCTGGAGGTGGAAAAAAAAAATAACGAGAGAATGGAAACAACAGGGGATGAACAAAATACAATGTAAATTTTTTTTCGTCAACCCCTGCGCAGTATAAAAATTGCTCCTTGGGGCGTGTTGACTCGTTCTCTCATTCTCCTGGAGAATTTGGTAAAGCTGAATTTTCCTCTCGACACTCCAACCTCTCTCGAGTTACCAATGTATGCATAGGCAAGTTGAGGATCCTTTCTGAGGCATTTCAGGGTGAAAAGACTGACGAAAAAGTCGATATAATAGAAATTCTACGATTGATCGAGACCAGTCCATAAATTCATCCAAAAAAAAGTCGGTTAGTCATCAAATAGAATTTAGTATTAAATGGATAAAAAAAAGTTACAGAAGATATTTCCTGAATTTTCATTTATTATATTTTTATAGACACAAAAAAAATTTTGACATTTTACAAAATATTTCTCCGGACAATGGATTCCCAGATTTCCAATTTCCGCTTGAAATAAATATTGGACCCCCCACCGCCGCCCCCTCCATTTTATTTCTATTATTTTTCGATTTTTTAAATGAAAAATCCCGTGACGATTGAATTGTTTCCCAGATTTTTCGTCGAATCATAAAAAATGTTCTCTATTTGTTTTCATTTCGTTTGATATTCAGTGGATGTGCAATACCACCTGCCGACATTGTTTATAAAATTTCATTTGAAATTGAACATTTATGTGGCAACAGTGGCGACAGGATCGAAATATATGTTCTGGGTCTCATGAATATCGGTCAATCCAATTAAATAATTAAATACACCTTGTTAGCGAGGACAGAGCGTTGCACATTCACGGCTTCAGGAACTCGAGGGTTTGAATTTGGTTTTGATGCAAGAGAACGTGATGTAAATGAAGAGATGGAAATGTGGGGGTTCGATTCCCCTAAACCAACTCAACTCTCCTTTGCAACCCCATTTTCCTCGGGGTAAATAACGGCATAATCTACTCGACCTCCTAGACTTGGAGCCCTCAACCCTCAGAAGTAGATGCTACAGATTTCGTTGGAACGGATATAAACGCAGATGTGTGGAAATTTCGTTTCATCCCCTTTCCCATTCAATTAAAACAGTCGACTGAAATTTTTAATTAAACTCCATCCATTTGCTTCCATTATTTCACTTTTATTTTCAATTTGTTTATCTCAT
Source organism: Fopius arisanus (assembly GCF_000806365.1). Classification (NCBI taxonomy): domain Eukaryota; kingdom Metazoa; phylum Arthropoda; class Insecta; order Hymenoptera; family Braconidae; genus Fopius; species Fopius arisanus. The sequence continues at coordinate 4,910,521 of NW_011887740.1, read as the reverse complement.
CCTATTTATTCTCTCAAGTTATTTTCATCGCTTAATGCTCCAAGGATTGGATAAATGTTTGCACTGCATTTATTTCGAATTCATGGGTAAATTCAGGGAGATGGAAATTAAGTAAATACTGTTAATGGCGGTTCGGTGTTTATGGAAAAAGGGATAATTTTATTGTTTAATTGTTTGCCGACGTTTTTCTTCCTGGTAATTTCATGGGCTGCTACACAGGATTTTTATCTTTCTTTGGAGAATACGATTTTTGAGACGATTGAAAACGTTGGAGCGTGAAATTAATTAGTTATTCTGGAATTCACCTGAAGTTTGAATTTTTTATTGATAATGTTTATTGGAGCTAAAAAACGGAATGCGCAGTCAGTCTTAATGAACGCTTTCAATAAAAATTGTGCATTCCTAGGGAATTACAATTTGTTGTTATTAATACCGAATCAAAGTGAAATTGAATTGAAATTGAGTTACGTCAATTGTAAAGTGGAGATTGAGCCGGAAATTTCGGGGAATTTTTGGAGAATTGTGACAGCAATTTTGCGGGGGACTGTTTGGAAATATTTTTTTACATGAAACTGAAATTTTTTTATTGGCCTGGAGAACGGGAGCTGGTGGTATGGATCCTCGGGCGACAATCCAGGTCTCCAGGGCGCCTGGATTTGTGCCAAAAAAGTGAAACGATCGTTGAGGCACTTCACGGTTTCGCCTTTTCCTCGTCTAGGTTTTGCACTACTGTGTAATCGTACATCAGCCGTATTTTCATCACCACTGCATCTTCCTCAGGGTACACATGTCCCTAGACAGAAGAATCACCAATTTCCGTAATTCCGAAAGTCTCATTACGAAATTAAACCATTGAAATTAATTCAATAAAAATTTCCCAATATTTCTTTTGATTGAGAAAAAAAAATCAGTCGATCCCAACTTTCGATTATTCTGAGTTAATTTTCGATTCAAGACTTTCGTAAAATTTCTCAATTCCCAGGTTCTCCATTTCTCGCTGTTAATTCTCCATTTTTTAAATGGAAATTCAGAGTGCAATTATCCAACAGTTGCAATCCAGCTGCATCGAAATCCTGAAAACCTATCTAAAATGAATCGTTCGAGCGACTCATCTCTCCAGCAATTGAAGTAATTAAACTGGAAAATTAGTTGCGCTAATGGGGTTTTGTCGCTGTCTGTGTATGACGTGTTGCGTCACTTCCAGCTGTCCAGGGAATTCCTCACCGAGGCGTCGACGGTTTAACGAACCGTCCTGGCTATCACGAACTCACGTAATAATCCCTCGACATCAATAAATGACAATGATCCGCCCATTCCCCCAATCATTCAACAAACCCAAGAAAAAAAACGACAGAAATTACATAAGACGGCATTAACTTCCACACAATTACAACATCCTTTTTTTCCATTTATCCATATTTTAATCCAATAAACAATCGGCATTTACATATTTCCATACCTTAAATTCTTGAAATCTCTAATTAATAAACATTTACGTTTATTTATTACACGGAGATATCGAGATAATGAGATAAAAAAATTCATTTCATAATAAAAAAATTAATTTCATAATAAAAAAATTATTTTATTAATTTTTGGTGTGACTTGTGGCTTCCGGTTGTACCTCAGGTCATGCCAATTGTTAACGAACAAATGGACAAACATAAAAATGCCCATTTGTGTGGTACAACGTGAGGGACAGGTGATGTCCACTGATTCTATGGGCCGCACGGTTATTTTTACCCTCACACAATGTTCCCCCGTAAGACTGGGGTGAAGAAAATTGTTGAAAACTCCACAATAGACCCGCATTTTGTTATCTTTTACCCCGGGCTTATTCTTCTTCCACAAAATCCAAGAAAATTTGCTGACTTATTTCTTTTCTTCTCCGACCCATCAATTCTCATTCCCAGGCCGGACAATTGTCCCGTGTCGCCGACAATTGGATTCACAGCCAGTCAATTCAAACTTGCGCATTTATTTTTATATTTTTTTTTCATTTTATTTTTATTTTTTCTCTTCGTCTTTCTGTGAGGGAAAAATAGGGCTTCTAAACGGATCGTGCGAATTTCCGCCCGTCAAACGAGTCTGTTCTGCACTGGTTGGCTTCTCCGGGGCCAAATTGATTCAAGGTGTTACCAAGCTTCCGGTGGAGTTGGTTTTGTTTTCCGCATTTTTTTTTTTTCGAGTTACAGGAAAATATTTGAGACCGTTATGTACTGTGGTATCTGTGGCACACGTGAATTCCGGTTGAAATTTCAAGGAGAATTACTTGAAATTTTTCATTTGATGAATTCTCGGCACTTCGTCACTCAATTATTTATATCAATTTGTTCAACACAATATTCAGTGCATAGAATATTTTATTGAATTCTCTCATTCTTTTGGAATATTTTATTGAATTCTCTCATTCTTTTGGAATATTTTATTGAATTCTCTCATTTTTTTTTTTGGTAGAAAATTATTAAAAATATCAATTTCATTCAATTTTTAATGCCTCGATGTAATTGAATGTAAATTCAATTGAATTTGATTGGAATTCATTACAATTTTTTGCGAAATCTCTGAAATCTCCAATTGAGTTGATAATTAAACCAAAAATACATCCATTTTCCTCCCGTCACTTCAATTTAATCTCCCTCATATTCATAATCCTCCTTTTTGCACAGAATTCACGATGAATGAATTTTATCACAGGTGAAGTATCCATAAAGCTATCAAAGCGCTGAGGTTAAATCTGAAAAGGAAAGAAGAGAGAGAAAAAAAAAAGAATTGAGCTGAAGAGGGCGGTTAAGGGGATGGAGGGATAGGAGAAAAGAGTGATGAATAAAAGAAGCGAAAATGTAGAAACCGACGAAATCTGAGAGATACATCAGCAGAGGAATGAGAGTGAATAAGAGGCCCCGAGGTCAGATGCGAATGCATCTTTTTTTTTTCTTACCTCTCATTTTCTCCACCCCCTTTCACCCCCAATTTTTTTTATACCTCCGCGACGAGAGGAGATAGAGGGAAAATAAGCGAAACAAATGGAAATAAATAAATAAAAAAATGGTGTAGTATGAGGTTAGCGTACGCTTCCAAGGCTCCGCGGTTTTGTGTTCAGAGTTGGAATATACACGCGATGTAGGGAATGCCTTTCCTCACCGGTGAGAGGAGGGACTACACGTCGTTTCACATGAATGTAGATCCACCAGGTACTGAATAGGGGGAGGAAAATACAAAATAAAATAAAATGAATAGAGAGGTAGAGGTAGAAGAGCCACGGTAGATCTGGATTCTGAGGCATCCGTCCAATAGCCGCTTCATCTCGTTGTCATTCTGCCCCAGGAGTCGATTACAGTTACACTTGTAATTATTTCATGGCTATTCTCTCTTAATGTAGGATCAATATAAGCTATCGGTTGAGCTTCAACATCAGATTTTGATGGATTTACGGTGAGAGAAATGGTTGGTGAATAAAAAAAATTTTTTTGAAATAAAGAAATGGAATTTATCGATAGTCACGAAAAATTAATGCAATTGCATTGAATTTTTACTCGCGCATTAATTGTTTATCATCCATATTGAAAAGTTAGAAAATTGGATTTTTGTATTAAAATTCCAGGTTTTTAGGATTAAAATATTGAGAGTTAGAATGCAAATGTTGGAATTGAAAATAGATCGCTTTGCAGTATTTTTATAGTCCCTGAGTTTGTTTATGAGTTACCCGCAGAAAATTATATACATATGAATAATTTATGCCGTAAACTTGGAAACTGCAGTGTTTTGCGTTGTAAGATATCGTTTTCGAAACGGAATACTAGCTTGTTGTTGAAATATCATCAAAAGAGACGCAGTCTTTCCTCCGCGAATATGAAAACCTCTGAAAAAAGAATTTTACATGAAAATTACCATTTTTATAACGTTTTTATTGCATACGATATTTTATAAATCTACTCTATCTTCAGTGCCAAAAGCTTCACTTTAAGAACTAAAATTCGGCAAATATTCAGTTTCTCTTCCCATCAATTTTCACCGCGTCTCGACCGCTCCCCAAAATCAAAATTTATTCTTATCACAAAGCATTCCGGACAGACCATTGGCACTGAATTATCCTCCATATCCCAGCAACCGATCTTGAAAAATATTTGAGGTCATCACCGGTCTGGCTGTCGTAAAATATTCTTCAGCCAATGGAAATTCGCGGGTTCTCACCGGACACGAGCTAGTCGGCAAAAATCCCCAGCAAAAGAGTTGAATTTTATTATTATTGCAGACCACGGTATAAATTTCAGTGGTTTCATCGGTAGAAATCATGACACCCGGTAGATATCTCCACGCCTACGCCCCCACCCAACAATCTCCTCAGGGTCGAGGCCGAGATTTTTTATCCAACAATTTTTCACTATTTCACTACTACCTTGAAGAGTTAAGCTCCATCGGAAGTACGTAATGACAGCGTCATCGCTGAAACATCGATCATCTATAAATAAATGGATAAATGTTACGATAATAATTATTCGCTTACGTCACTTTACACCCTCGTTACACGATTCTGGGAATTGATTTTTGGAAGAATTGCCGCAACTTTTTATGGCCAATCCCGAAGGTCTTCCGGTATTTAGCGAGTCATTTAGAAGCTCATCACGTAATTGATCCTCTCCCACTGGAATGATAATAATTTCATCGAATAAATTAACCGACTCCCCCTCCCGCCCGACAATTTACTAAAAAACCCTGAATATTTAATTAATTGAAAATCCAATGATGATCCACTATAAAAACCCCAATTAGCAGTTTCATCAAAAACCATAATGATTGAAATTTCAATAAATTATGAATATTTTTGATGAAAGGAATTGCAATGCGGGTGCAGCCGACGTCCGCTCCATATTAGAGTCAGGGCCTCTGTAGGTAGAAAAACCCCCTGGGGATGTGCGTCATCGTGTTCTGGGGTCAAGGAGGAGAGGAGGAAGACTCAGTAGCTCACCTTGACTGAGGGTACAGTACAATTTGAGTATAAAGGAGGTGGGGGACATAAGTAGAGGTGACTTGTAGGGATCGTCTCTCGACAGTGGCCCGGTGAAATGGGGTCATTGGGTCATTTGCAGTGTGAGGGTACAATTTTCCCCTCCTTTAGCCCCACCAACCTGCCCTCTTTGCACCAACTGGTTGGATACTTTGCGAATATGCGCGGTAATACGTATGCGCAACCCTGCAGCGTTTTGTTAACACTTGGTCAATTGTACAATTGTACAACACCACCTAGAGATCCACACCTATTCGACACCATCATCACTAACTAATGCGCCTGTCCTTCTACGCAACTGCATCTGCACACCATTACGATCTCAACGAATATCCTCATGCCTCGGTAATCGACACACCTCATTACTCCATACACACCCAAAAATATATATTTTATAACTAAAAAATATATATTTCATTCAACGATTCATGCCATGAAAAATATATGAACTTCATTCCAACATAAAAAAGTAATTAGCGAGAAATGGAACTTTAATATTCGATAAATGAAAATTAACTGTAGTCACTGGTGTGACCTACACTCAGAGAACTTCAGTAAATTGAAAATAAATTGTTTCGAAACAAGGGAATGAAATTAATGAATAGTGATAATCAGATATGCCATTGCGAGTGTTAAATGTTGAATTGAATGATTTTTTTTGTACGTACTACATAAATTTCATTAAAATCCGAGGTTAGGCCCTTAATGTACGTATTTGAAATATATTATTGATGGAATGAGTTTGAATTCACATTTGATTCACCAAAAAATTTTTCACTCGGGAGAATTTCATATGAGATGAATGAATTTTCAATGTATTGGAAAGAATTACTTGGATATTCATAACAATCGATTTTTTATTAGACATTTTACGTGAATTTTCTTTATAATTTTATTCAACTCGGAATTTCGGCAAATGGGTGACCCTCGGAGAGGTATCGATTCCATCAAGGGAACAGAACTTATGGGGCTGTCATTGTAGCAGTTGCTGGGGCACATTAAAGCCGGTCTACCTTTAAAGTACTCACCGAAAATTACATTTGAAATTTCCTCTAAGAAATCCGAAATCTCAATTACCGGGATAAAGTAATAAATTTCCCATCGGGGGAGTGATTTTTCCGGAATTTCTTCGGCAACTCATTCTCTTCATTGAAAACATCATCCTGTGATCAATGAGCCGCTGCCATCTGTGAAAAACTTTATCTCAATCTCCCGTGAATCAAGACAAACGTTATCCTCAGTCAATTTTTCACTGCCTACGTCACCCCTAAAAAGTTGGAAATAAAAAAACCGAGTGGATTCCCACCCCTAAACATCGTCTCCGGCGATTCAAATATTTCAATAGTTTCTACTCTCCAGGAGTCTCCCACCGTTTTATCCCCCATGAAACATTAGCCATTGCACCGAGACAGTGAAATACTCCAGAAAATTGACGAGACACCCGTATCCCTGAATTCCCGTGAATTTTCCCAGAGTTATCGAACTCCAAGAAATACCGTACAGTCAAAATCCCCAGGTGCATTACCATTTCGATTCACCTCTAGAATTTAAAAGAAAAAACGTATCGACAGAATCCGCCTGTTGTGAGAATCATTATTTTTATTTTCATCTCGTATATTTTTCACAAGGATGAAACGCACAGTGAATTTCTATGAGGCACTTGCTGTACGCCAAAGGAATATCACGAGTCTCATATACCTCTCAACCAGAAAGGAATGGTATATAAAAAAAAGGGGGAAAATAAAAAGAAATAGCATAAAAAATGTGGAAAGAATTTTCATGGTTTTCCTTACTGTCATTGTTTACATCCACTCGCTCTTCGGTCTTTTTCGCATTTCACTCTTTTACCTTGAGGACGAGACTTGCGTAATTCTCACCCTCGGGCAATTAGAGTCTCGATGTAATCGTCGGGACCGAAGAGCCCAGACGATACGCTTTTTTCCGCCATTTAACAATGGAAAAGGGGGTGATAGTGGGGGGGGGGCAATGGATGTACCTATATCAGGTACTCCAGACTTGAGCAAATTGCCTGCAGTGCACTTGGGGACAATTGTCAACGATCCGCAACGCAAATTGATTGAGTCATTCCCGTTGTTTTCGCATTCATCCGCGGGGGACTGTGTTCTCTTTTCAGTTTCTCCCCAGATTCACCACGCACATTAACAAACTCATGAATATTCATTATTGCTCATATATCTTGGATGAGTCAACGCGGTACGATATGTGTGATACTATCGACCGCATTCTGAGAGCTTTATCGCACCGAGACGTCATCCGCAGTCCACTGATAAAAAATTTTGTCGGAATTTCGGAAATTTTCGATTGCACTGGAAATTCAACGGAATTTAAGACCGACGGGGTCATTCGATTGTAGATTTAAATAAATTAAAGAATTTTCATTCTCATATTTTGTAAAATCACGGAATTCCAATGAATTTCGTTGGAGTTTAAATAACAGAAATTTTTTCGAGAATTCATTAAAAATTCAATTAATTTCCTGAATATTCCAGGGAAAATTCGGAATTTGCCGTACAATTTTTTATTGGTGGGTTCCATTCATTTATCAATTACGATTTATTGAGGAATATTTATCGATCAACTTTTGTAGTGTGTGTTAATTTTTGAGTGGATTTTTGAAACGATAAGGGGAAGATATTTGAGGATTACGCTGAGGTTATATTTTCTTGGTTATTTGGTGAGCTTGGAAGACAAATATTGTATTATAACTGAGATAGCATCATCAAGTTGTCTCGGAGATGTGGACACAGTTAGGTCCTAAAATAATATAACTAAGCTACTGCTAAGGGATACGTTGTCTCGGTAATGTCAACATTTCAGTGAGGTCATGTGTGTTCGTTACGGTAATGGCTTGGTATTTCAATACTGTTTCATTGAAGACGAGAAAATTCTTAGAGTCCGGGGACAATATTTACCCGTGAGTATTCACAACTGTATTACGGAAATGGCCAATAATCGTAATCACCACTAAATCTCGAGTAATTCCGTGGCGAAGTGGTATTTCTGTCGAGTCCAGTTTCCGCCAGATTTCTCGAAATCGAAGGATCCTACCGATATTTCGGTAGATACCTTTTTTGTAGCTCTCATCTTTTTCTGGAAAAAATGTTGACACGAAAAATTCGCTATGTTTCTTCAATCTCGAGATACTGGCAAAAAATTGAAACTACTGAATTGCAACATCTCCAGTAAATTCAATGCGCAAAATTACATCAAGAGGTGATAAAATCCGGTATTTTAACACGAAGAAGAGAAGGTTTTGAAAAGATTTGGAAATGATTGATGAGATGACCACAGGGTACTGAAATTCCATTATCTTGAGCGGAAACTCGTACTTGAAGCTGAAGAAATAAATGGATAATCCCAGAAAGAGCCTATCTCCATGTTGAATGCATGAAAAGTCCATTGATAGTACAAAGAGTCCTAACAATATTCATAGAATCTCGAGATGTACCTATTCCATTGGAATAATCCTCCAACTTTCTTTACTCAAAAACTCGAGTAAGAACTCTCTCCGGAGTACTTGTCAAAACCATGTCCCAGTTTTCTCCCAGAATTGGATCCATCGACAAAAGACCTACACTAGGAAACTCTCGTGTCACAGGTCTCAACATCAATGCCGACAGGCATTATTGTTCTGAATATCATCGATAATGCCACTGCAACTCACTGATGCATGTACACTCGCAAATTATTACTCCGAAGCCCTGTCCTCACTGTTACCTCCAAGCTTCGTCTCATCTGAGCGATTGGAGCTCATATCGATTATCGGGTCAGGGCTAGATATCAGTATAACCATCGCCATGACAAAACTGATGCATTATGACCCCAGCTCTGTTGTCAAAGCCGTTTGGCAGAGCCATTTTGCTGAGCCAAACCATCATTCACTGACTCCCAGTCTTTACAATTACACTATTAAATTAATTTTAATTTCGCATTCAATCAGTCAATTTTTCAATTAAAAATTATTGAATTATTCAATTATCTTCAGAATTTCAGACAATTGGGGGTTCAGGTTAAACTTCAATTCAGCTTTAATGATTTTTTTATACCCACAAGATTTGATAACATAATTTATGCTTTTGGAATCGTAATTAGCGATTTTTTTAATTTGTAAATGTCGAGATCTTTGTTGTATTTTACGGTTTTCCGATTCTGTAATTTCCGCGCTTTATTAAATAATCCTCATTTGACCCAGAAAATGTAGTACAAACACGTTGCACCATTTATAGTATATGACATTATAACTGACGCCTTGGGCCTGAAACCCCGTTGGCAGGGAAGAAAGAAGTCCGAGTGAGAAAAAGTTGTGCTACTGATGATGATTAGTCGACCAACTTACCGAACCTCATACTCGACCCAGATTTTCCTTTTCTTCCTGACATTTAAAAGATGATTCACCCACAGTCGTGATTGATTAACATCTGTATGTCACCGTTGGTACATGAACCAGCGATAAACCTCCAGGAGGAAGGAAACATCTCTTCAATCCTCAAACTGTCTCCTGTACCTCTCCGTAATTTCGTTGTATTTCTTCTTTCCCGTAAATTCTCCCCCGCGTTGAATTTTATTGTCAGAATTTCCACTGCACATCCAAATTCCTGCTGACAGTTACAACAAAAATTTATAATTCAACGATAAAATTAATCGAAATCAGATTCAAGGTGAATTTTACCATGGGAATTTGAGGAACCGAGAAAATTCGGGGGAATAGGCTGTACAGCACTGAACATTCATGTTTCGATTGCAAGTTTAAGTAAGTTGTGGAGCTCCTGGCTTGTTGTGCATTAAAAATGTGAAATTCCCATGGATTTTCCGGAGAATTTAAATTTCATGAGATTTCTACCCTGAACTTGTGGCTGCTCTCCGGGAGATTAGTATTAAACTTTCCATGAAATTCCATTCACTTTTTACTAGTTTGAGTAAATAGAACTTTGATAATAATAATAACACCTGAGGTGTTGGTCGCTCACACATGAAAATCTTTAAGAGATATATATTCCATATATTAAACTGGCCCATGTATATAGCTCGTAATTCGTTTTAACGACAATAATTTGAATAACAAATTTTCAATGAAATATTCTTAGTATTAATCAGATGGAATAATCACCACTGGCTGCTGTCAAATTTTAAGTGAATTTTTTTCGTTGAAAATGCGTTCACCGACCCCCAAAAAAGACATAAAAGTGCAATTAACCTCGATTAATTACCCATAAATCCATCCTGAGTACCTTATAACGAACATTGTATAACCATGAGCAACAATTTCTGGTGTAGTTTCAGTTAGCCCTCAATCGAAATATTACCTTCAACAGCTCCACGATTTTCTCAAACACGAAATACCGGGTTTAATCGGCCGCATCGATATGTATATAACTCAGTAAATTTTACGGTACTCTCAAAAGCCCATAAAATTCGCTTGGTTTGCGTTCAATGCCGTAACGAAAACCCAATTACAGAAGTTTCCTAATCATCGGAATACAGGAGCGCCGGTGGTTTACCAAGCGTGAGTGCGGGCACGGCGCAAGCTTGCGACAGGGTAGCGTCAAGGCAGGAGCAGTCTAGGGACAGGCCAGGGCGAGGCTAGGGAAAGACTAGGGGAAGGCTAGCGACAAGGTTGGTGCGGGGAAGTGGCAGAATAGGTGTGAGGCATCTTGACAATACCTTTTTCCCCACAACTACCTGTATACACACATTTACCTTATGTATTTATGTGAAGAACCGTGAAGCTCTTTACGACCCGGTAACGTTAAAAGTCACAGCATAAGTTATACTACCGGCACTGAGAGAATAACGTGACGGGTGTATGTATGCGTTTGAACTTACTCCCGTGTTTTCTTTTATTTTCCACCAACGCCTTTCATACTGTACGTTTTATTCGACACGCTGTGCGAATGTACCGTTTAGAGAATCGTGATCCCAGGACGACTGGCAACAGTATTACAGCAGCGGGTGAATGCGGTGGAAAACTGTAAGAGAAAGAAGTTGATTCAGTCTTCATTCCCACCTGCTTTTTTTTTTTAGTTGTAGAAACAAAAAATACGAGAGAACCTTCGGGACTGACTCTATGCTTTTTATGCCAGTGCGCTATGTACACGGCTGTATGAAATTGTCACGGAATACATGTGTCATGGGGAGGGGAATTTGCAGGTAATCGATATGGGGAAAGCAGAGATTTTAATGGGATTCGATACTCATCTTTTTGGGTTTAAAAACATTGACGTTTCGTATAGTACATTAATGGAAATTTATTCCGAATGGCTTTTTTCCCGGGATTTCTAGGAGAGAATATTGCGAGGGTGATTAGACTATCGTAACGGATGGCATTGCCTTTTTGGTTTGTTTATTTATTTATTTGGCTTCGGATTTTCAGGGGACGCTGGACCACAGGTTTATGCACTCTTCCATTAATTCAGATACCGCGAGACGGATATTTTTGAATGATTTCTTTATAATTCATGGAGCGAATCTGCTACGGATTTAGAGTCTTAAGTCGACGTCTTCGAATTTTACATAGTGGTCGACAATCCGGGTATTCCTCGATAAATTATAATCCGAAATCATCCATAATTTTTACGATTGTCCCGATATCTGAACGCGAGTTCATTTCAGGAATAAACGGGCGAATACTTGAAAATATTCGCGCACTCTTCTATTTTCGGATGATAAAATTTTTGAATAATAATCCTTTGGAAAATCCATGATCCTTTCAAATGCTGGTTATTCCGATGGACTCTTATTATGTTTCATTGAAATTCACCAGCGGATCGAATATAATTGGAGAAATCCACGAATTCTTCTGTCCAAATCGATGGGTCACAGTATTTCCAGTAATTGGCCAACTGATTCGAATTGATAAGCACATTTTGGCTTTCAATTGACGAGAACCCTTTGATCTCAATCATGTACTCATGAACGTCCATTTCGCATTCACGAGAGAATGAGAGAGTTGGAAGTTTTTCGGGGGGCGCCTATTCATTGCCAAGTTTTTTTTTTTTCACCGCTAATTACAGTCGCTTTGAACTCGTGATTACAGGCCCTGTAATCGCACCGGAAATTACGGAGTCGTAAAATTTATGGTGAGAATTATGCAGCGCGGGGGAAATTTATGAGGGAAATTCTCCGGAATTTTCACAGCCGATTTCAACTGTACGATGCGGAACGTCGAGGCTACGTGGCGACATTCATAAAAACTTATACGGTTTTGAATTTGGTATCCGGTGTATAGAGTGATGTGACATAACCCCGCGAATTCGATTAGTCTACCATTTTTGTTTTTACGAGATCGTCCGCACGTGCGATTCATTCGAGATTAAAAGGGGCTTCTATAAAAATTTACTAAAAATTGTTATTAATATTCAGAAAAAAAATAAAAATGAAAAAGGACTCCTTTGGAATGAGAAGGGCTTTCCGCGAGAGTTTACCGTATCTTCCCATCACACGACAGGTGTCGGTAATTTTTCAGGTGCATTTTGCGATTGATGTGAAAAATTACGTAACTCATGGGTAATTTATCGGGAATTTATTCCTCGAGAAAACGGCGAATGTTAACCCCAGGGGATTTGAGGATTGAAAGACGCCGGGAAAATCTCAAAATAGCGGGAGCTAGAATTTTCATGCAAACTTGAAGAGCACGCGTGTACATTGGTCGTTGCATTTGCGGCTCAGAGTGAATTGGCGAATGACCCAGTAGTCACGTTTTTGCGTTACATTCAGGCACAACAATTCATACATACACGATGCATTCAGTGGCTTCATTTCATGAAGAGAGATGAAATAATAATTGGAATGAAAAAGTTCCGAGTGGAGATGGAGAATGAGCTTTAATTAAATTTTCGTATTTTCTTTATCTGATTTCAGATAAACCTACGCCTCATCCTTGTGAGTGGTAAGACAAAAGAATTCCTATTCAGTCCAAGTGACTCTGTGGGGGACATAGCTCATCATGTGTTTGAGAACTGGCCTGAAGGTATGTCCTAATTTATAACTTCACTCTTGCTTTAGTACTTGTCCACTTGTTTCACCTAATTTAATGGGACAGACCGGGAAGTTTCATCCTGCAGAGAGTAATCCGTTTATTGTCTAGTGCGGTCTCGGCATTATCTGATTTTCTGAATTATTGTCAAGGAATATTTATGAACAAAATAGTTGCTCCACCATCGCAACTTTAATCCTTCAAATTAACTACTAATTCGCACTAATTATCCCATTATCGATCATTCACTCAAAGTTGTCGGGTATATTTACTCTGTAGTTTAAATTATTATTGTTAATAGTTAAATCAGTTTAGAATTTTCGGAACTTCGGTACCTCTTCACCTGTTAAAATGGAGGCTTACGGATTAAAATTATTAAAAAATCAACGGTTTGATATTTTTCCGAATAAAAATTATTGGTCGTAGAAACCGAATCATTGAATACAGCCAAAAAAAATTGATTCGATTGCCCGTTTTGTTTTCGAGTAATAATTAAGAATATATAAAATTTTCAGATCTGTACAGAGAGAACAGGAATCAAAAAATGTTTAATAATCTCCGAATTTAACTCGCATTACCACACGTGCTGTCTTTCGTCATTCCGTTTTCTCTCCTCGATTTTTTCTCATTGCAACGTCGAAAATTGTAATCCCGAGAATCTCCAGTGCGATAATAATCTCCATATGTAACGGTTCGTTTCGCTGCTGCACGCGTTGCAATACCTGAATTTCCATTAATCTCTAATTACCCCAACTACCAGCGCAAGTTTCCCACAAAATATTATTTTAGCTCATTCTTTTCCCCCCGGCCTATTATATCCACCGAGTGTATCTCATGTAGGAAGCACTTTCACGCTCTTCAAGGAAGTTTCTCAGTGGTCTTGAAGTGAACTTTTATCTCGAGTGCAATGTCTGTTCGTTGGATAGGGAGGATTGAGCCACCGTATGAAATAGGATATATTTTTCCAGTGCGGAAGTGAGGGGGAGAATGTAGATCAAAAAGAAAAAGGGGGAAAAAGTTGTTATATTTTTTCCTTATGACTCTCATAATTTTCTTTTTTTTTTTTCATTGCAGACTGGACGGAGGAGGCAGTTGCCAAGGCTGAAATTCTCCGGCTAATTTATCAGGGACGTTTTCTACACAGCAATGTTAGGCTCGATGCACTCGGTCTTCCTTTTGGAAAAACAACAGTTATGCATCTGGTACCCCGAGAAAACCTGCCCGAGCCTAATTCACAAGGTATGTATTTAAAAAATCACCTGAAAAAATGAGTCATTGCGTTCTTTATTTCTTCATTAATCTAGAATTTCACATGAAATGGATTTTAAAATGAAATGAAAAAGAAATTCTCCGTACAAAAATCTTGAATCGTCATTTTAAATGCGGGAATTACACAGAATTTCATTTTAGTCTCATTTTGCCCCGAATTTTCCCTGAAATTTTGGTATGACCTCGCAAACTAAATATATTTATTGAATTCCCCAGGTATTCTTCCCCATGGCGAATACATGCACGTCCCGCAAGACCATTAAATTGTTAATATTTTTGCAAAGTTCTTGTCATCTGTGAGTTACCCAGCCGTCCTTCACCCAAATCCTTCACAAATCCAGTGATAGATATCAATCTATCTCAATTGAACAATTCAATAGTGGAATGATAAATGGAGATAAGACGAAAATAGTGGCGAGAAGGACAAGGGAGAATTTTTGCATTACAGATATAAGATAGAGAGAGAATTTAACTGATCTGTTTGTTTTTGTTTTCATTTCCTGGAGTCTGATAGTTCCAAATTTGCGAATGCATTATTATTTTTCCGTGGATATTTGAATTTCCTCACTCTACTACCTCCAGGCTCCAAGATGTAAACAATCCGCTATTTCTTTCTTCTTCATTAATTTGTTATAAAAAAAATAATTTTACATTGGCATCGAGCACTTGCTGGGGTACCAAAGATCAATACAAAAAATAATTAACCAACAATTTCTCCGATTTCTCCAACTTCTCGAGAATTAATAAAAAATTGATCTCCATTCATGATTCTGTTATGGATTACGTGAATATTGAAACAACAAGTGTAATTCTGATGGAATAAATTGAATCTGTTGCAGACGAGAGACAAAAAAGTAAAGGAGGCGGTAGTAGTTGCTGCTCAGCATCATGCTGCATACTCTAAACATTGGCCGCCTTGGATTACCACGAGATCATAATTAATACATGTGAGACAATGAGAAATCCAAGCTGGGCCACGGTTTCTAAGATTTTATGGCTGATGTATAATCGTTAGTGGCTGAGAGCTTATGAGCAGTGTAGCTAAATAAAATGAAGTATAAAAATCAAGCATTCTGGAAATTCACCATAACTGATAATTGGTGGATAAGTAATGAAAACCAATTGAATAACCAGCCACGTGAGATGAAAATTGAGCCAATGCATATTTTCTACTAGACATTAGATTTATTGTTGGAAAAAATAAAAGTAACAAACCGATTTAATGGTGTTGACTACACCGTCGAGACGAGTTTCCGTAATCCAGATTAAAGCTATGACCACTGAATTATCGATAATCAGATGATTATGAAATGAATAAAGACTAGCGTCAGAGCCAAACTTTATATTAATTTGTCTCTAGACATCTCGAATCGACGGATTGCCAGTTATGCCCAATGAGGGGAATTACATCGCCACGTGTGACTCATTGTTGTCAATAATTCATGAGATATATAGCCGTGAAATAATGACGAATAACAAGAAAAAACATGCATTTGGCATCAAAGTACATCCGAGATACGCCTCATTCTCGCTTGAAAAAGAATAACTGAGTGCCGCTAGACGCACCACGAGTCCATTAATATGTTTCAAATGCCTTTTGTAATTCAAAAGTTCATTGACCTCCTGGTGCATGACTACGGCGTACAAATAAAAAAATTTACCGAGATAATTTTAACGATGGAAATAAATAAATTTCATTACCAAACGAAAAACAGCGCATGCAGGGGATAATAAATTAATATCATGTAGTATTCATTGCTCCTACTCTTCCCCTCTGCACAGAAATGCTCTCTGAATAATAAAACAAACGAGACAAAGGAGAGAAAATAAAATGCTACAGTGCTTAAAGTCTCAATCACTATCCAACTATCGCAGCGTTATTATAATTATTGTAGACCGGAAAATGTGTGTGAGACTGTGACAAATAAAAGATTAAGTAAATCAATTGAGAAAAAAAATAATGATTTCAAAGAAAATGACAAAAAAAAATAACAGGAGTGCATGTGTTTTGAGCGAGATTGATGAAAAATGAATAAATTTATGTTGTGATATGCAGGTAGTAAATATTATATACATACTATTATTAAAATTATATATAAATATATATAAATATATTAAAATTGGTATGAGACACGTTGACAAGCAGTTGAACTCTCATACTATAGACTTTATTATCATGAATTTAGTGAAACAAGATGATGATATGGAAAATTGAGTAATTACAACGCCACTTTGAGAGTTTAGTGATTCAGTGTAACAGATGGTGAGGAAAAACTAAAATTGCTGAGGAAATGGACATTGGATCTCTTATGGTAGTTATGATTAAATCAAATCTCAAATATATTACCTGTTAGCTACTTTTTCGTCCCCCTATTGCCGCCAATCCTTCCCAGGTGAAAATACGATGAGACAATTGACGAAGTGGAGTTTAAATTTCAAATGAATAATCCCCGTCCAAATTTTTTGCGCAATTGGGCCTAGAGTTGAGGAATAAAAAAGGCAATTGTAACTCGTAGTCCCAAGTTTATACCCAAAAGCAACGGGTGAAAAAGCATTCGTAGATGAAGACGTTTGTTAGATTATTAACGCCCAAAAAAATGATAACAAAGAAATGGAATTAAAAGAACCGTTATGATACGTTTTAGCTTACTCTACACATACTCTAACTATTACTAACTGTACTGTACTATATCTCTTACCTGCGTAACGAAATGAAGAAAAAAAAAAACAAAGCAAAATATGTATATATTACTGTCCTCGTGTAGTGTAATTTCATCGAGAACAATTCGACTATTAGAATTCTCTTTATTTATTACCTATAATTTTATGTTTCTCCTACTTATCCTTCACATAAAATTATCATCAGTTACCTTGTTCTCCATCGACATTTGAACGATAAATAGGTTCGAATCGATAAATAAAAATTATATAAAACATCTCGTCTGTTTTGAATAAATGAATCGTGATCTTTGGCCTTCAACACATATCAGCAACATTTTATTCGTTTTCTCCCTGCGATTCAAATGCGCAAAGTATTATTGAAGACCACTCAAAGACACAGTTCACGATTCCCCTAATGATATACGATTAAAACTCCTATATGAATGCTTAAAAGCTCTTATAAAATTATAATGATAATAAACAAAGAAACATTCAATCCGAGTTATTTCTTTATGAAAAACAATACGTGCTTGCACATACTCCAGCAATTGTTAACTGAAATTAAAATCATTCGATCCATAACTTTCGTGTCATTCTTCACAGATTAAACATGATTTGCAAGTTGGATATCTTCTTTTGTTGATTGTGTTCACTTGTCACTTTTCTTTTTTAAGTTGATTATTGTAAAGAAGAAAGAACAACCCGCAAATAAATGTTTCCTTGAATGAAGTACGTTGAGATAACATCACTGATCAGTGCAACAAAAGTGGCGTATTTGTGTTTTTTCTAAACAAATCTTTTCATTGGATTGATAATTGAAGCGCTCAATGAGTGTTTGTAGAATGGAGTCAACATGCTATAAGAATGGAATTGTTTCATCACCTTTCAAAGAATCATTGTATAGTTGTAGATTTAATTGGTCAGTTCGATCACAATTATGAGTAGATTCTTCTTCTTTCGGAAGTACGAGAGATGTTTTACGACAATATTCACTCGAATGATCTTTGCACGCTGAAAATCATGATTTGTACACCGCTTCGATGATCTCTGAGCTTATTCATTGATGAGCGAAAAAATATAGAGCATTTTCCCATGTAATTAATGACTTCTTCGTGAAGAAAAACAAGAGGCAAGTGCGACGAGCATTTTATATTTTTTATTAAAACAAAAAAAAAAGCAACACCTGCAAAAATATGAGCACTGAGATAAATTAGAGAGCAATTGTTCTTTTATTATTTTTCGAGACAATTGATCCGATGAACTTAATGGATTTAAAAGTCAACTTATTCGATCATTCATGACTCAAATAAAATCACAACGAAATTAACTCAAGGGTGTTTGTATACCAAAAATATGAATATCACAAATTTCGGGGATTTATTAGTTGTTAATGAAAAAAAAACACATTGTACGTGTGGTATGGTACCAATATATTGAAAATCATCATTTCGATCAATAGAAACTCCTAGGCGCCAGCCAAAGACGGACAGACGTACGAGTTATTAATTTTTAATGATTTGGGGTCAAACAACATTCCTGTAATCGATGGATGCGAATTAATAACTTTTTCTCAATTGCAAAAATTTAATCGTCAAAGAAAATCCACAAAATTTTCATGAATCCTCGATGCAATGCCAATTTATTAAATTACTCAGCTCGTTGAAATTAATTCACCATAGCCAAATTCAATTGATAAATTCGTTATTAGATAGACTTTAAAAATTGTACAAAATAATTCAATTTATTATTAGACTACCAATGAGGTGATTCTGTATTGATAATCGTATCACAAGAGTTAATATCGATTTTAATGAAATTCTGGATCACTCTGTCGTCATTGATTGTAATTCAGTATAATTGTTAAACAAAGAGGATTTTAGATAATTAATAAAGAGGGAGAAGAATCTCGGTTGTAGTTCTTTAGTTGAATATCCATTGGTTATCATGTTGATCGGTATTGAATTAGCTTCTACAGTAGAATTCCGTTATAGTCGCACATCTCCTCAATTTTTTTTTTCGCGTATCTTTCGGTTTACTCTAATACCTCTAGACTACAAGAGGCAGACCATCCATCGTATCGTCCATCGCGGAATTTAATTCTGCGCAAAATAAAACCGAAAATTAAATTTCTCTCCTATTCGAATTCGCTATGAAAAAATTTAGTTTATCTCTGAATTCGTCTCCCCTACAGCCCCATGCGCGGGACTAAACCGGAAGTCTACTGTATGACGATTTGCAGGATTATTATTGTTTTTAAATAAATGAAACAGTGGAAGAATTCCTGGCCGTCCTGTTAGCGTAATTTCTCGAAATTAAAGACAAGCTGAAGTATTCGGACGGAGGAGAAGATTGAAAAAAAAATGGTATATCGATTATTTCGTTCGTGCCGATACAACATTTTGAGAAAACGTGGGAGTGGCCGCATTAATTATCAGCTTCATTAATAATTTATCGTAATGAAAGTAAAACAAAAGGATCATTCCTCTGTAAATGAAACAATGGAACTTGCTCCATCGGTTTATGTCAAGATTAATGCACTGAGTGGATAATTGTTTTATTACAATGAAACGCGTGCATTCGCATGGACAGTTGAACAATATACAAATTCATGCGCTGTGTGTTGTTTTTAACACTGAACAAAACATTAATTGGATATCAGAGCTTCCCGAAAGTAATGCCAAAATGCTCATCCATAAATTGTGGCTTTAATCATCTGATAATGTCTGATAATATCCGAGGATTATTCAGTTTTTACATTTGCTATTTGAAACTTTTATTCAATTACATTCAACATTTGTCATTGGTACGTGTAGTGTGGCCTACATTCTACCCGTTTGAGTCTAAATCTAGATATCCATAGCTATCGCATATGTGTAGGGAAGGAAATACTTATAAATGTATCATGCAAAATTATCCATTAAACTTATTACTCAAGGCATGATTAACACTAAAGAGCGAGAGAGCGAGAATGAGTGATTAAAGTGGAGAAATTTGATTGATTGCAGATTAATTGTCCATGGTGAATTCAATTACCGAGTGCAAAGATTTATGTGATAATGTAATCAGCATTACATCAATCACAAAAATTTTATTTCTATATCCGCAATGTAACTAAGTATTATTACTTCTTCGATCTAAATTGACCGATAATTATTTTTCGAGTGAGAGGTCATGTGGGAGTGATTTCATTTCTCTGATTATCGTCCTATCAATTATTTTTTTTTTATTGTTCGGCAGAGATGAAAACACGTTATTTTCATTTTCCAAGCCTCAATGTTTGCGTATGTAACAATTAAAAAAAAACACCCACGTATTTGTGTTTCATCGCTATTAGCACTTAGGCAATATTCATCTGTACATAGAAACCAATTAATATTTCGAAAAAGAAAAACTGATTAGTAAGTGTTTTAGACTCTTTTCAAGAGAAAAATGAACTACCATTAAATGGATAAAAAAAATACTGATATATATATTATATATCTGTAAGTTCGTTATTATTTCAATGATGAGTATAAACTGAATAACTTTGATTCGTTATATTTGGACACACGGATGATGAATTAATGACAAATGTGAAAGTGAAGGAAAAGCCAATAATGAAAAACGTAATGAAAAGAGAACATATTTTTTTGCGGGATAGATTTCATACTCTCAACTCGTTCACGACCTCATAAGAACTTTTAAGAATGCAAATAGACATAATTAAAATTAATCAACTAAAATCCATTGATATAAATACCAAATTCGAAAGGGGGAAAAAATTTGATTCCTAACAATAATAATTAACGAAAAGAAAATTACTGTGTCCTGTTATAACGAATACCAATGTCTAATTTTTCGCGAAAATTATTACCGAAGAAAAAAAATAACGGAAAATTATTAAAAATAATAATAATGTGCTTACGTTGTACACCTCATTTGTAAATATTAGATCGTATTTTTGTCTTTAATGTAAAATCAACGAGAATTTTAACTGCAAGATGAAAAAAAAACTAATGGCTTAGTTATTAGTATAAAGAAAATAAAGTTAAAAACCTGATGGAATCATCAATGATTGTTTTTATTGTCTTATCAATCCAGTGAAAAATTCACTTATTTATCGTTTTGCATGTTCTTTACTCAATGTTATTTCAACATAATAACTTTATCCTGAAAATTCCCAGAGAACCGCTTTCTAATATTCCCTTAAAATCCCCTTAATTTCCAGAATATTAATCCTATTAATAATTATCAAAGACCAGTAATAAATCTCTCAATAATGAATTTGCTTTAAAAAATGAAAAATTTACAATTAAAAATAACTCAAACTCGAAATGTAAAATTAAGAATATGATAAAAACACAGGGGATTCCCATTTCACTTCGCCTAAAACGCGAAAAAGCTTTTTAATTTGCAATTGATTTTGGTATTATGTGGTAATCAAATAATCACCGAATAGATGTCGTTGTGCTTCCCTTCCGAAGACGAAAGTCGTGTTGATAAAAAAATTGAAGTGGCGTTTCTATGAGACTTCATTCACAGGCGGACACAGACAGGATTGACTGAAGTAGAGGCTCACTTCTGGGGGTTTGACTGACCCCAACGGCATCGTAGTACTGCACCCCAAGAGAGGGAGAGCGCCACACGCAATGTTGGGGTGTCCATCAAGACGACGGAGTGGATGTTATTTTCTGCGTTACGAACTTGGCATTCACTGAAATTGAAAAATTCGAAATTTTTGAAAAAGTATCAGGGGAGCATGAAAAATAAGGAGATATTCACTGAAATTTCAAAATTCAAAATTTTTGAAAACGTATCAGGGGAGCATGAAAATCAAGGAGATATTCACTGAAAATTCAAAATTCAAAATTTTTGAAAACGTATCAGGGGAGCATGAGAATCGAGAAGGTATTCGCTGAAAGTGAAAAATTCAAAATTTTAAAAAATATATCAGGGGAG
>NW_011887740.1:4839821-4887847 GCF_000806365.1 Fopius arisanus | reverse complement strand
CGACTGGTGGGGAACACGGCCACAAGTGGGGATTTCGGAGAGTGGGGGTTACGGCCGAGGTTACTCCTCTGACAATATTCACTATAGTTACCGAGTCGGTTGACGGGCAGACACCCCTATTGCGTGTGGCGCCCTCTCTCTTGGGGTGAGGTACTACAATGCCTGTGGGGTCACTCAAACCCCCAGAACTGACCCTCTACTTTAGTCAATCTTCTTTGGGCAGACATGCGGCTTGGAAATTCTCATCATCTAGCCAGTGAGCGTCGGTGTCCGTAAAATGGCGGACGGTGACATTGATCTGTACGCCGATGATCTTGAACAGGACTTTGCTCAGGTAATATCAACAACAAATAATACACTACTGATCTCAATAAATTAACGACTACAAATTCCACATTTTACCAATAATATCGATAATTGTGTGATCATAGAAACACGGGATTGTTGATTCGAGTGTTCGGCGTCATGGTGGAGTCACGATAACGATCGGCCCTCCAAAGCGGCTGTGTACCGCCTGATTTTTTTTTTATCTCCTTTTTTTACAATCACTCGAAATTACAATAATTTTAACAATTGTTCGGGTGCTTTGATCGTACTAACAATGTTGCATTGACAATTGAACAATGTGAAACTGGGGAGGGGATTTTCCATTCAGGAAATGGGATTGGAGCATGACCACATTATTGGCGAATTTCGTGTGGAGTGAGTGAGACAGAAAAAAAATATGGAGCTTGCCACTGAAGTTTATGTTCGTCCATTAGATTCACGAGGTTTTCGTCATTGTTAGGACTAGTTCGTTATTATTGCGGGACTCGAGCGTTTTTTATTGGTTCTGGGGCTGGATAATGCATTGAAATTATTGGTTAATGTTTTATGATTGCTCATTGATTTTACGTCGATGGAATTTTTTTTTTGGGAAATCGAAGCTTGGGGCTGGCTGGAAAGCTCTTGGTTGATGATTATTATTCCATTGAAGATTGGAAATGGGGGGTTTTTGTAAGACTGATTAAGACGTGAGAAGTCACTTCATCATTTAAATATTCTATACAATTTATCAATTCTGTGGATGCTATAAACTTATTGAATGGATTAGGGGGGTTCTCTCTTTTTTTCTACGGAAAATGAATATATCGGTAAAAAACGGTTTTACCACATTTTCAATGACCTGTGTCCAATTTCACCGGATTTCTCGTAAAAAAAAATTCTGATAATTGTTTTTCGTTCATTATCTCAACGATTCCATATCGAGAACCATATGGAAATAATGATTAATAACGGTGTCCCATTAACGAAAGCTGCGACAATAATAAAATGCAGAAATTCCAGGATGAATTCGCTGGCGATGGAGTTGACCTCTACGACGACGTGATAGCTGCCCCATCAGGTGGCAACGGTGGAGTTGCGACAAACAGCAGTGGTGGAGGTGGTGATTCAGATACACCGAATACAGCAAACGAGGAGACGAACGGTAATGCACCATACCACCAAGTGGGAAATAATATCCAGCCCAACCAAATTGGCAGAAGACACCAGTTGTACGTTGGTAACCTGACGTGGTGGACAAGTGATCAGGACATAACAGAGGCTGTTCTGAGCATTGGTGTTTCGGATTTCGTTGAGGTGAAGTTTTTTGAGAATCGTGCCAACGGTCAGTCCAAGGGCTTCTGCGTGGTCTCCTTGGGATCTGAAGGGAGTATGAGATTGTGCATGGAGAGACTTCCCAAGAAGGAATTGCACGGACAAAATCCAGTGGTGACATTTCCAACTAAACAGGCGCTCAATCAATTTGAATCCCAGTGCAAGACAAGACCAGCACCTGCACCCCAGCAGAATCAGAGTCAAAAGCCCCACAATCCCCATCAGCATCAGTCATCGATGCCTCCACATCAGCAGCATCCACAGCATCCTCAGCACAGTCAGCATCCCCAGCAGAATCATGGACCCAGAATGATGATGGGACCACCCCAGGGGCCCAGACCCCAGAGGATGCCACCGCCTGGGATGGGACCACCTGGGCCTGGCAATGCAGGACAACAGGGACCCCCAAGAATGCATGGACCACCCATGGGCCCTGGTGGACCTGTGCCTCATCACATGTCTGGTCATCCCAATCAGGGACCACCACCTCCTGGATACCAGCAGAGCCACTGGAATGGGCCCAGGCCGAATGGGCCTCCTGGACCTCCTAGGGGACCCAATGGAGGACCCCCTCAGCAGGGACCTCCTGGACCTGGACCGGGACAGCACAGACCGCCTGGAATGGTGTGTTTTATTTTTTCGCTATGAAAATGTATCTCCTGTAATAATGGAAGAATTTAAAATATTGATTTTATGTTTTTTCTCTTCAGCAATTCCGTGGACCACCTGGACCTCCTAATCAAGGCCCACCGCGTGGCCCTCCTCATCCAGGACCTCCTGGCGATCCACGTGGAGCTCCACCTCGTCCTGAATGGAATATACCACCAGGTAACAACAAATTTTCAATTATCCTTTTTGTCATTCAAAACAATAAACTCAACGTAAAGAAAATTCTCATCTATTTCCAACGTGAAGATAATAGAAAAAAAAATCTGAATTGCGTAAATACTAAAATCGAGAATTATTTATTTCATTATTATATCGATCTGTTCGGAGCAATGAACCTTCTCAGGGCTAAAACAATGAACGAAAGATCAATGAATGTATTTGTGGTAACATAAAAAATTCAGGTATGCATCCTCATCAAGGACCCCCAGGTTTTAACCAGCATCAGCATATGCAAGGCCCCCAGCCAGGCCAGGGTCCACCCCAGAGAGGACCTCCACCAGGAGGAATGGGCGGTATGTTGCAAGGGGGTCCACCACCAGGTCACGGAGGCCCTCAGCAAGGCCCTGCACCAGGACCCCCAGGTGGTCCGGCACCTCACGTAAATCCCGCATTTTTCTCACAAGGTCCACCCCATCAGCATCCAGGCCAGCACCCCGGTGGACCACCGCCACCACATCATGGACCAGTCCATGGTCCACCCCATGGGCCACCTCATGGACCTCCGCATGGACCACCACATCCACCTCCACATGGTTACGGTCCACCCTCTGCCCAGGTAAATGAGACATTCTCCTTATTTTTTTAATATTAAATAAACAGAATAAATTGAAATGACGATGGAAATATTTTAGCCGCCTTATAATACTCCCGGGCCCGATCACCGCCCTGAGGATCCTCCCCAGCTCCGCGAACAGGAGTTCGAGGTGATCATGGATCGAAACAGAACAGTGTCATCATCGGCAATAGCTCGTGCAGTCTCAGACGCCGCAGCTGGGGAATATGCAAGTGCCATTGAAACGCTCGTCACTGCGATATCTCTTATTAAACAGTCCAAAGTGGCTAGTGATGATCGCTGCAAAATTCTCATCAGTTCTCTGCAGGACACTCTCAGGGGCGTGGAAACTAAGAGTTATGGCTCCGCTAGAAGAGGTGACTTTCAATCTCTTCAGTGCCATAATATGGAATTGAATATAAATTTTTACTAATTTCTGTTGATATTTTTAATTACAGAACGTTCAAGATCTCGCGACCGTGAGCGCAGTCATCGTCGTCGTCGTGAACGTTCTCGTAGCCGTGACAGGGAGTACAGGGAGAGGAGTAGAGATCGTGATCGTGAGAGGGACAGAGATCGCGATCGAGAGAGGGATCGCGATCGAGATCGTGAGCGTGAGCGTTACTACAGCGAGCCCTACCCCAGGGAGAGATCACGCAGTCGTGATAGAGATCGTGAGCGTGAGCGGGATAGGGAGTACAGGGAACGCAGCAGGGAAGAGAGGTAAGCCTTAAAAAATCACACAAGTTGAGCAATCTCGGTCTGAAAAAATATTTCACTCAAATCCATTTGAATGTGAGGAAAGAACTGAAAAAAAAACGGAAAAATTGAGATAAAATATTAAATCAACATACCACTCAGTAAATTAAAATGGAAGACAAAAATAATGCCTAGAAATTTTCGAGCTCAGTGAACATTTCTCGGAATTTAGATAATCCCAAGCTCGAACTTTTCAGTGGAAAGTCGACGCCTACCTATAAAAGGTGATACAAAAGTAAATAGTCGAGTGTTTCTCATTGGCCATTCCGAATAAAACTTATTTCTCATTGATCAATTGGCTAAGTCATCATCAACACAACGGAATCAAATGACGGGGGCGGAGCGCGTATTCGGTCTCGTTGTAAATATTATGTATATTTTATCGTTACGATCGATCTCTTTGGGAGAAATAAAATAGTGTAGGAGAAATTGAGGCAAAATGAAAATTCAAAATGAAGAAGCACTTGACGTTGAGTTTCTATCATTTTCATTTTGCTCTCGCCTGATAGTCATGAATCGTAGATTATTACTATTGTGAATCGACGATGGAGCAACTGCATTGTGCGAAATATTTGTAAAGTGCAGATGCTCACAGTATAGTCAAACAGATATGTGATAATAGCTTAAAAAAGCGAGGCACAGAATGTCGAGAATTTTTATTTCGATATCTATTATCCATTACCCTATTATCAAATCAAGTTTTTTGGAGATTTGAAATATTAACTATTATTTTTTCTGCTGTGCCCGTTTGACAAATTCTCGTCATTTATGTCATTATGTAGGAAACAAATGGAATAAATATGTTTTATAAATCTGGTTTACCAATGCAAAGATGCAAAACCTAGAGGAGGAATTTAATTATGATAATGAATATAATGAAACGATCTTTATTTCTTCATTGGTTCTTCAATTCACACTGTAAAATTATTCATTTGAAAGTTTTTCATTGAAATAAGGATCGAGTACAGGTAGAATAGTGTACATGATTAATCGAATAATATTGAGTATAAATTAAGGAAATAAGTGGAACAATAGCGAAAAAATTGTAAAAATCATAACGTGGTATTTTCCATTAGTACAACACGTCAGGCAGCCAGACCGAGAGTTAAAGAGGAACCGCCCGAGGCGGCACCAGTATCATCTTCCAAGCCGTCTAGGTAAATCTATTTTTTTACATAAAAACCAAAAAAAACACATCTATTGAATGCGATGAAATTATGTTTACTATCCAACTAGCTCTGTTGAGGAAAAAGAACTGAATGAGTGTTACTTAATCTGTACATTTACCATTTTTTTTCTTCATTTTTGCAATCTCTTGTACCTATTAGCCATAGTATCGATTCACTGCATCCTGTGTGTTTACGTGTGGACGAAATTTTGTAATAAATTGTGTAAAAAATTTGTAATCGATGAAATAAGAAGATAATTTTCATTATTTCTCTACGATTTCCAGCTTTGATGGACACAAATTATTCTCAATACATAATGTCATTCCATAAAATCACTGATATTATAATGAAAAATTATCTTCTTAGTTTAGATAAATGATTGAACTGCCAGTGAAATTGGTAAAAAATCCATTAGCAGAGGGAGTCAGAAAAAAAAATATGTTCTTCCCCAAGAAAATACGATAAAAAAGCCCGTGTACTGTCTAGGTATTATGACGATCGCTACAGAGAGCGTGACCGGGAAAGGGAGCGTGAGCGTGAAACAAGCAGGCGACCAGCTGAACGCGAAAGGGAGCCTGAACGTGGGGGTGGTGGCGGCGGTGGAGGTGGTGGAGGAGGAGGAGGAGCTGGTGAGAGAGAACGTGAACGTGAGCGTGATCGACGTGATGAGCGTGGAGACTCTTCGCATCGTTCTAGACACTGAGTCCACCTTCCAGAATCATCACAATGTGGAGCATACAGTAATAATGACGTGACATCTGCAGCAAGTGGAACAGGCAGAACGAAAGCAACAATAAAACCATAATTTCGTTAATAATTAAAAAAAAGTAATAATAACAGTAAATCACTCCAAACTTTTAGTGCTTATCGTTGTGACCGATATGAATTTTTCTGTGGCATCCAAAGATTTAAACGAAAAAAAGGAAATGAATTGAATTCTGACAGCGAATAATTAATTTTCTCCGTCAACTATTGATTTTTATCAATTTGAAAACAGAAACAGTTGAGGATAACTGCGCAGTTGAAGTAGCAGACAAAAAAATGTGTGAATTAATGGAACAATTCAGTGCTTTATTTTCTCGTCATAATGAATTATATAATGAATATTTTTTTCTCTTTCTGTCCTCTTAACATTTTTGCCACATTATATTAATAATTAATATCCTACATGTATACATAACGTATATGTAACAGCACTGTAATTAAGAGTATGTTTGAAAACAAAAATATTTAGATTTAATGTGAGATGAGCAGTGTTACAGTAGAATTAAATAATGATAAATATAATTACAAGTTTGAATCATCAAGAAGCTGATATGCTGCTCAACGAAGATTTTAATCATCTACAGGACACTGTCAAGAGGAATGAAGAGCGCTCTTAATGCAAATTTATCATCGGTCTTCAGGGCTCATGCGACAATGCAAGATTGTATTCTTAATATAATGCAAAAAAAGAAAAAAAATATTCGGTTTCGAAAAATATATATTACTGACCATGTCTTTACTTTATTCATCTGTGACACAAAATCCTCGAAAAAAAAACTAAACTAAAAGAAAATATTTGAGAAATAGCAAAAATGACACAACAAAGATGTTAATTTATTTTTTTCTTTTGCCACTTTATAATAAATAACTTGTGGTTTGTCTGTATTCATCGAATAATTTGGCTTATATTTTACAATTTTTGCAGTATGAAATCTCTATTCAATTATTGAATGAGTAAAAAAAAAACACAATGTAAACATTTTATGTAAAATGCTAATGTAAATATTCTTCTTTCTCATTTTTTTACTATCGAGGACAAACCAGAAACAGTCGAGTAGATTCACAAAGTGCCTTTTTCATATTTTTTCGATTAACCAAACATGCGAATTTATAATTTTTATTTTAACGACAAATCGATATTTTCCTTGATTGTCATGAAATGTTATTTATTGTCAGATTGAAAAATTATGTGGCGCTCTTATATGATCGTAGATTTTATCAACTTTGTGAGAAATGGATCTGGAAGGAATAATTTATTTAATTATGTTGATCAGTAGATCTTCAATTCTCACAAAGTCATTTTTTTTAGATTTTTTTTTGGTTGAAAAACAATTCATAGTTTACCCTGTAGTTGCTCCAACCAATATACTCTTCCTGTCTTTTTATGTTATAATTTTAGAACTGTCAATTTTTGTCAAGGTTGCATGCACATTTTTTATAATTACAGCTAATGAGATGATTGAGACCTAGAGATAAGAGATCGAATGATATTTTTCATAATTACTTGTGGTTTGATTGTTAATTATTTTTTCTGTGGAAAATTATTTTTTGACCATTTTAAAATTTCTATCGATACTATCAGCAATAATTAATTATTGAACTGCAGGTATTTCTATGAAAAATTATTCACAAAAGTTTGGCTTTTGATCAATGTCAAGGCCATTCTCCAGTACGCTCAAATTTTGTTGAAGATTCTTATCTTCATTACTGGAAACAAATTTAAAATGCGTACATCCAGAGTTTAGTCAAATTCCATTGACTAGAGTCCGCAATCTTGTGACTGTGATACTATTTATGTGATTTTTCTATTTTCAATGAAAAAATAATGGAGTCCTCTAAACTCCACGTTTGCTCAACAAATCAGTATAGAACAATCTTAATTTTTTTCTTAATTTATCGACATCTTTCACATCTGTACTGAAAATTGATTGATAATTAATCAATTAATTGAGTAATTGATTGAAAACACTTAAAAACAGTTTATTTTTGATACTCGATCGATCAAGTCTTTCAATTTTCCATGGATTGAGCTCGAGAGCTTTTTCATTTGAATATAATATATTTTGGCAATATTAATACAAAAAAAAAAAAAAAACATTCCACGTTTCGAAAATGGAATAAAAAATCGGAAATAAATCGTTCCGGCCCTGCAGGGTAAGTTTTACCGTGTTATACTGAAATAGATACTGTACTTAATAATTAAGTCCGAAAGAAAACGAGTCGTAGATTTTAAGAAAGCGTTTGTCACCGCTAAAATCGAATTTCGCCTGCCAGTCAGGACTAAATTTTTGATAAAAAAAATTACGAAAAACAGGTACAAGCCTTTATAAATATCAAAATTTCGTAGAAAAAGCAGCCCATGCTTTTCCAATCATAAAGTGGCGGAAAAGTTGAATAATTGAGAGGAGAAAATGAAGCAAAAGTGCAACTGCAATTGCTGCGAATAGAAACTAGTGAAAAAATATTGAATTCGAAAAGAAAATAGAAAGTAACGAAGCAGTAATTCCGCTTATTATTTTGTGGTAATTAAATCAAAACCCTAGGCTTTCATTATTATTCATTTATTTCCACTGTCTTTTTTATTTCTGTTTTCTATTCGCTTAAGTCATTCACAATTTCCACCTGTCAATTCATTCTCATCCCCTAAGATCGAATTAGATTGTGAGATATAATCAAAGATGTAACATAATTGTATCGATTTAACGATGAGCATCAAATATTTTGGTAGGTATTTCGATGGAACATTAAGACTGATTATTATCTGAGTGAAATTGATGCCACTTAAGCTGTGATAAATCTTTTTAATAATAATGGGTTTAAGGTAAGTGTGAAAAAGTAGAGTGAAGGGAAAACCATTGCGCAACTTCTGTGTTATTTTACTGTTTTTTTTTTCTTTTTTTCTCTTCAAGTTTATGTATTTTTAGAGATATATATAAATTTCCTCTGGAACGACTTTCAATCACAATATTTTCTTTACAAAAAAATACGAATTGATCGATTAAAGAGGAACAATTTTTGTTGAATATACAGTCCTTCAACTAAGCACTAAAGACTAGAACGATAAAATTATTTTTTTATAAACTCAATACTAAAAATGGAAATCCAAAGGATAAACGACTCGATATTGTAAATTGCTCGAAAAAAATAATTATTTTTGTCACCTTTGCAGTGACGAAATCATGGGATTTAGCTCAAAATTATTATTTATAAAAGATAAAAATTGTGCTGAATGAAAAAAAAATAGTCAATAGGTACATTCGAGTGATTCTAATCACCTACTCAGTTATATTTAGGCCATACTCGATCAACTATCGATTAATATCGTTTTAAAGTCATTTACAATTGATGTTAAATTATTTATTGATTCAATTACCAATGATTCTCGACTGAGAGGTAATTTGGCACAGACAATATTGTACTAGAAATTTTCATTAAATCTCAACACCTGTTCCTCACATCTATTCAAAATCGACAGATTGTTGTACTGTCAGTTATTAGTAATAAACGAGTCAGTTATAATTAACTTATTTAAACTTTCATTAATATATATCTGTGATTTTGGTTCAATAATTTGAGCTGTATTTTAATTCGAATAATGCAGTGAGAGATAAACAGTATTAATGACTCTGATAATTTTACAATATATTTTTCTCTATTACTCTAATGAGTGAAGGTAACATTTTGTTATTTTTTTTTGTATGAGACAGTTGACGTGATAGGCATGGCCACATGGAAATATCGATATACCATTGTTTCCTAGTAAAACTGGAGTTTGTAGTGAGAGAGTACAGCAGGGACACACTGATGATTTTGTTTTGTATATCATGCCCCAATGGTGTGCTCCACTGCCGAATACACGATTATTTACTGGCCTATCGAGATCTTTCTCTAAGGCATCTGCGAGATTTTCTCTAGCCTATAAAAATTATCAAAGAGATAAATTTCAATCATTATCCACATGTCTCTATACAAATCAAGTCGAGCAGAATGAACTTTTTTCAATATTAAATAACTCCAGCTCTCCAAAATAATTTTAAAATAATCAAAAATATTGAGATCATACCTGACAGGAGTTACTGAAGATTAAGAGAAGTTCATTCTAAGATTTAAAATTACCTCTTTCGAACAAATTGAGCTGTACTCCTTGCCACCCTCTCCACTCCTGTTGAACTCAACCACCTGCTCAAATCCATGACGACTCAATAGTTTCGTACATATAAGTGACTGAAAAATACTGAAACCATTCCAAAGATAATTGAAACAATGCAATAAATACTTTTGCAACATTGAATGAAGAATGACGAGAGAGGAACTCTTTAAAAGAAAAAAAAATTACCTTTCTTTTAATTTAATTCTAGGCAGCTTCTTCTCAGCATCAGTGAGGAATTTCATGGTGGCATGAATTCCCTCCCTCTTGAGTATCTCATGAGCTACTCCACTCCAGTCAATCCTCTCCTCATGGTTTCCTTCATCCCTTCCACATGAAATACACCTCCCAGTCCTCATCCTGTCGTCGCAATCAGCGACAATATCCCAGGAATTATCCTCAACTAATGGAAGAATAATCGAAAGTACAGTATTGTCTCTAGTCTGAAGGCACAAACGAAGAAGATGATCTATTCGCTCTCCCCTATCAATGCAAATCCTGAGATAATTCCTCCATAGATAAGGTACACTCTTGCACAGTTTTACACAATTATCTTCACTCTCCTCGCTGAATCTTTTCACCAAGAGCTGACCAATGTCCCCAAATTTTGACTCCGAGGATCCCCTAAACATGGGAAATCCGCAGGTGCACTCGCTGTAATCAGAGCCATTCAAATCTACAAATGCCCTGAGAACTTCCTCCACTACATAACTGTTATCAGACCCTTCCCGTCGCATCAACACCTCCGGAGAAATGTTCTCCAGGAGTGCATGGAAGTAGAGCCTCTCAATGGATCTCACAACCTCATAAAGAAATATCTTCAACTCGACTATGTCCTCGTATTTGAAATTAATCTCTTGTATACTCTTAACAATTCTAAAAATCGTATCTTCTAGGTCCTCTAGAGTCATCGAAGACTTTAAGGTACTTATTAGTGTATAAAGTGGTTGAATATCTGATTGAATGCCCGCTGTTGCTGACTCTATCTCCTTCCTCCGAGGAATAGACGATCCTTCTTCACCTCCGTTTATTTCCATTGAATCTTCACCATTTTTGCTCATTTTCAGTTCAGCAAAGCCCTCACCAAGCTCTGTGAGATCTCCTTTAATATTCATCTCGTCAGTGTTTTTATTCTCTAATTTTCTCATAGGCTTTATTACACTCCTACACACAATCTCAGAGTCTGAAGATGAATCCTGATCCTTCTCGTATCTTCCATTATTTCTCGAAGCAATAGAATGACCAGAATTAACAACAACAATTCCACTATTCAATCTCTTTGGTTGAGTATTATAATTCGACTGTATCACTGATATTATTGGCTGAAGTACAGTCACCAATTCATTGCTGCAATCATTAAAATCCTCCAGCATCACTGAATTATTACTCTCGATTAATTTCAGTAAATCACTTCTGAATGTCATGCAGGCGTTGTAACAATCATGGTAAAGTTTTGTTTCAAAAAGTTTGATGATGAGGTAATCGATGGAAGAGAGCATTAAACACTGGAAAGTGCCATTAGTATTCATTAAGTAAATTTTATCATCAACAACTTGTGCCATAGCTATTGTATCTAATTTATCAGTCCACAGTACAACTGCTGCATTCGTGGGGTCGATTATGCAGAGGGAATTATTTGTGTGA
Source organism: Fopius arisanus (assembly GCF_000806365.1). Classification (NCBI taxonomy): domain Eukaryota; kingdom Metazoa; phylum Arthropoda; class Insecta; order Hymenoptera; family Braconidae; genus Fopius; species Fopius arisanus. The sequence goes on along the minus strand of NW_011887740.1, from coordinate 4,876,284 downwards.
GAGAGCAAGTACCTTCTGCTTACAACGAATAAATGAGAGAAATTGATGATTTGAGGGATGTGGTCATGTTGCTCATTGTCTACATCAGTGGAAATTGATTTAATGAGAGATGATTTGAAAATTTCGGAGGGAGGAACTGCCAGGGCGTCTTTAAATTGATGAGTCTTCAGGACTGTTCCATTCAGATTTACCTCCCAGAGTCTGAGCCCTGGTCTTGCTGAATAGATCAAAACACTTTCTTCATCAGTTGGACCTATTATAGAATTCAGACTGACTTTGCGCACATTTTTGTCCTCATCTGTTGATGAATTTTTCTCGAGTTCTATTGGGGATTTTTTCATGAAACAAGCACCGAAGACTCCGTCCCTCGCTTTATTTCCAATCTGCTTGAATTGCTCCTGGGATGTGTCACATACGTAGCACCGTGTGAGGGTCGAGACGAGGAGGTAGTGCAGATTGTAATCCAATTGGACAATGCTCGAGTCCAGGTGCATGAGGGCACATGAAGGGGCTTGGAACATACCATTCACTGTAAATATCGAGAGGACAATCGTCGAGATCTTCCCTTTATTGTCCCCCACGTAGATCTCTGAGCTTTTTGAATTCCAGCAGAGGGATGTTACTGTCTCTCGGAGGTGTTCATTTGAAATTGAAATGAGTTTTGCTGAAGGCTTTAGACTCACAATGCAAACACTCCCTCGTTTTGTGGACAAGGCGACTGTTTTCTCGTCTGGGGATATCTGCACGTGGGTCACTGGGCCTTCCTGTGGATGAGGCATATTCAGGGGTGAGAATTCCAGATCCACAGAATTCGGAATTTAATTGAATATTTTTGGCTTTGAGTTATGAAAATTCGAATTTCCCTTGACTTGAAAAAATTCCGAAAATCTTGCATTTGAAAAATTTCATTTTATTACTCATTCTGTTAATTCTAACAATTTAAACTCAGCCTTGGACTTCGAAAATTGATAATTTACCGATAGTGGTATCACTTGTTGAAAAGTACATGGCTCTCTGGTGAATAAGAACAGACTACCACTCGTGGACCCAAGGACAATATGACTCGTCGAGACATTGATGCACGTGTACTAAATAAAATAAAATGTCATAAACAATGAAAATTATTCTGCATTCCACTGGATTGTCAACTCACTTTGATTCTCTGGGTGGCAATTATCGGTTTGTACAGCAACGAATTAATTTCTTCGTACTGAGATAAGACGAGTCCACTCTCTTGCATACTTCGACGATAACTCAATAAAATTCTACTTCTACCAGAAAATATTTACCTTGTGCACCGAATATTTATTTATTCGACATTAATAACGAACTAATCAGCCTCGAAAACATTGTGCTCATCTGTTACTAGGAAGAAATAGTGGTGTCAATGCCCGGAATTCATTAAAACCGAGAGGAAGATATGTTAATTTTATCTCATCGTTTAAATTGTTTCATCACTCCTGTCAATCACTCACTGAATGACCATTTTCCACATCCCGATGTTATTCCTCGCTCTTTAACATTATAAATGCATATCGCTATTCATTATCCTCAAGATGGCAGCAGACAACAACCCGCGTAATTTTACGAAATTTTGCAAAAGATTTTAATTACCCCGTACTCTCTATTGCAACCCCCAACAATTCATTAAATTCCTCCCCAATAATTCAATCGTCTATACCTCAATATTCTCATCAGAGGATTGTTGTTTATTCTTAATTCTCAATTTCACAACAATCTGGTGAATAACTGGACCCTAGGGTCCCCATTCTTCGACTTCAACTTCATTTTCTTCACTCCACCCACACAACTGCAATCAATTTTCTGTCAAACGATCTGAAACAATTTTGCAATAATAATGTTGTATCCCGTTAATAACAGATTTGTGGCTGTGAGATAACCTTAATCGGTATTAAAAATAAATATTAATTGGAATCGAGTGGAGGATGACTGCAAGTGGAAAAATTAAACGTCAGCTGTGATGTCGACGAGATAATTAAAGGGACCGGGAACTTTGTCACATTCTCCTGTTGAAGAGGACAATATTAATTAATCCACGCAATGGCCTGTTTATTGTTGAATTCAGAGTCCATACAGATTAAAATTCCGTCCATCGAGACAATCGATGGAATAACATACTACGTTGTGGAGGTTAGAATTAACGAGGTTGTATGGACACTGAAACACAGGTACAACGAATTTGCTGAGCTCCATGAAATTCTGGTGTCTGAACATTGTGTGGAGAAAGAGATTCTTCCACCGAAGAAACTTATTGGTAACAAGAGTGAGGCTTTTATCGAGAAGAGAAGACAGGGACTGGAAATGTATCTCAATTCGGTTTACAATTACTTGAAGAAGACAATGCCAAGGGATCTGGCGACATTCCTGGATCTACACGTTTATGATATTTTCTTCCTCCTCCAAAATATGGCTCTTCAATTTTTCTCTGAAGGGGAGACTCTGTTGCAGGGAAATAAGAGTTATACATTCACTCCAGTTCAAGTAATGAATAATGAGTTTTGCATAATTGTCCGGTATTTTCTGTTATCATAACTTGTTGAATTTTAATTTTTCCAGTTATACGCAATAAGTGAGAGACTGAAGCAGCCCTGTCCCTCCCTGGAAGTGGTAGATCGTAAATTCGATTTTAGTCACGTACTCGATTTAAATTCACACTTGAAGATTCTCACAATCGAAGGTACCACAGAGCCCTACGGTACGAGCAACATAAATCCATCTCTCCTCCCAATCGAGCTCTCGACATTCAAAAATATCCAGCACCTCACGATAAATCGTTATCCAGTCGACAAAATCTACGGCATGGGAAATCTCCGAGACACTGTAAAAATTCTCGAAGTGCATTACACGAAATTAAAAAATATCGTAGAGCTGGTGATGTGCGAGGAGGTGCACAAGAGAATAGAGAATGCTAATGATTCTCACGTATGGTTAAAAGTGACACACGTAGATCTCAGCGATAATCGAATAGAATGCATCGATGAGGCCATAAAGCTGATGCCACAGATAGAGTCATTAATTCTGAATAATAATCTTCTGTCTGAGATTTCTAATGTGACTCTACTGCCCAGGCTCTCGCAGCTGCATCTGGCATCTAATAATTTCATCAGTCTCCCTGAAAAATTACACACAAAACTGGGGAATATCGTGCACATGGACATCTCCCAGAATCAGTTGACCTCCTTAGCAAGTTTCTCGAAATTATATTCCCTCGAGTGGCTCGACGTCAGTTGCAATCGAATCGAGAATATCGAGGAGGTCAAGTACATTGGGTCTCTCCCCTGCCTGGAGAATCTCAGATTAACTGGCAATACAGTCTCCACAATCGTCGATTACAGGGTCAAAGTCCTCGAGCCTTTTGGCAAACGAGCTGCTGATATCTGTCTCGATAATGAAAAACCAAATCAAAAGGAGCTGGACACTGTTGCCGTCCTCCAAGCCCTGAGGATTGCCAAGGAGGGAAAATCCCCGTCCTTCAGTGCACCTGATTCATCTCTCTTTGCTGCCGAAATACCGAGCACTTAGATCCGTCTAGCATCCAAATAATGATCACCACATTTTTATTCGATAATAACTTTTATTACTACTAACGGTTCATTCTCTATTGAACTGAAAAATATTTTTAACGAGTTTGCATTATTAATTCGACTTATTTTTTTAATCCACAACAATTAATTGAGTATTTAATCATGATAATGAGGGTGAATGAGTGATTGTGGGTATTTTGTTGAGAGATTTATTATATTATTCAATTGAAATTGAATTTTCATTGAGTTTTCTCACATGATTTCAGCTTTATTTATATTTCCTCTTGTGAGGATTTTTATTTTATGAAACTTTTGGTGCTTTTTATGCATTACTTTCAACTACAATAATCAGTATATTATTTAAATACCAAAAAATTTCGAGAATCACTTTTTTAACATTTGAAAAATGAAAAAAAGGTGTCAAATCTTCGAATAATCACCTGTAATGTTGATATGGTTGAAAGGAATCGAAGTTTCATATGAATTTATATGTATGTTTTAATTTTCCAACGTTGTGCTAATTTTTAATGAATTTTACAGAATGATTAAACATGATAATGATATACTCATGTATATAAGATGAAATATTTTCGTAATAAACAATAAAAGCTGTGATAACACCTGACGTACATAATTTCTCGTTCACTCTTCCCAACCCAGATAATACTTTCGCGTCACATTGAAAATGGTCTGATGAATAGTTTGATAAGATTAGAGAGATAACTCACTCAGTATTTTCAAATTTTATACCTTTATTCAATTTCTCCTCGACTCCACCAATAATTTTAAAACATTATGCATTGAAAATGTTCCAATATCCATAAATAATATCAATAATATTATAATGCTTAAATACACTAGGCATCGTGTGGGTTTTTAGTCTTTTGAAAGTACATTCTATGCTAATCGCGAATATAAGTTACAAATATAAATTTTGTGTGCCAGTTTTTCCAGTATTACTTTCAATAGAATTTTAGACCGTTGGACTTTGAGTTTTCCAATATTCCGTTGAATATCAAAAATTACTGATTGCAATTTGTGCTATTGTCTAGAAAATTCGTGATAATTATCACTGAATTATCCATATTACAAACTTTCAAGTAATAAACCTTGCAAAAGCAGTGGTTTCGTGTATTGAAAAATAGAAAATATTGATTCAGATAAAAAAATTCATGCACCTTATCAAGTCCAACTGTAAAATATCCAGATCGATTGGAACTGCTGTAAATCCGGTGTGGATTATCAATTCGAACTTTTATAAATTTCCGTTTATTAAAAACATAAGAGCGCAATAGCAAACATCCATAAACAACAGCGACGAGGCTCTTGTTGGCGATAATACATTTTCCAAAAGTATTTGTGGATAACTGGGAGGCAATGAGTACGGAAGATTGGACCTGGGAAAATAGAAGACTGGAAATAGGAGGGGGTATTTTAATGTGGGGCAATGTGAGTAATTAAATCGCCATAATTTATTGGTGGGCAATTGGGATGAGTTTTTCACCGTATCCCAGTGCTGGAAGTGGAGCTTCGACAGTCAGTACACCATCTTTGCTGAGTGATGATTTAATTGTCTCCGGATTTGTTCCCTTTGGCAACAGGAATTCACGATTGTACTCCCTGTACACGGATTTGCTCTCTGTTTTCTCCTCATGTTTGGCGTGAACCTGCTCAAGACATAATCAATAATAAATGATCAATAAAACGATAAAATTGCATTTTCCCACAAAATAAATCTTCCACCAAAAGCCCATCCCGCGGATTCCACTTGACTCATCAAGTTCCCCTCTTCCTCATTATTATCACTTGCCAGGATAAAGAAATAAAAATAATTGTTCGAGACCATAAAATACCAGTTTGACGTTTCCGTGTTAAATCCTCGCGTGACAGAATGCGTTTCGTCGGATTTATCAGCACGTGAATCAGATGTGACCCAAATGAGCCCTCCAATGGTACCCCAACCCTTAAATTTTTTTTTTCCTCCGACGTACATAAAAATCCCGAGTCTCCCGACCAATAAAAAAATACCGAAAAATTCCATCGAGTCATTCCATCTATTCGCGTGACTCATCCATCTGTTTATTCCCTGTCTTACAATAATAAATGCGCGTACTCCTACGTATTCGTAATTTGGAGCAGGTCAGTAAGCACTCGCATTTAAGTAGTCTAGGAAACATTTTCGATGAATAAAACTGAGCAGAAAATATCTATGCGTCATCACTATCGACCCGCACGACTCAAGAATTCTCGGACACTTTCAAAATCCCAACGAGAGAATATTTAATTTTTTATGCCATCGAGGATAATTCACATGTGTTGAGTTAAATGTTTGCACAGGTGGATGTACACCTCGAGACAATCGCCAATAAAAACAGCAAGAAAAAAAAAGGAACACGAAAATATTCGGATGAACGCTAAAGACGAGTTAAAGTATTGAATATCGAAATCATTGATGTTCATTAATTTTCCATTGAGAAGTCGTGGATTTTTTTATTAATATTGATCGTATGAATTTGAGATTGTAAGAGTTCCAAGTTAGACCGATTAGGAACTCGATTCCCTCTGTCCAGGCAACGGGAGACAAACAAATAAAGGAAAATAGAGAATGAACATAAAACGTGGAGGACATTGGCAGGAAGTGGGTTAACGACATCATGACGCCAGCAATGGGGTGGAATTGGGGTTGAATTTATCCTGAGATAAAGCAGAAAGAAGTAGTAACTCAATTTCCATCATCCATCTGATATAAAAAGTCATTTGATCCATCAGATAATTATTTCATTAGTCTCAATGTCTTGGGAATTGTTGATTATTTTTGTCGAATCGATTTGCATCGACTCGGATAGTTGATATTCATGGAGGTATCGATAAATTGAGAGGCGCAATGATATGCACGTGAGGTAATCGTCAGCGCTGTATTTAGCAGACACTTTGATGGCCCTGACCAGAGAATTACCTATTTGCTACTTGTCATTGTAACTTCTATCAACAGCCGCCCCTCGGTATTCCAAATGATACGTTTTGACGGTTTGTAAAGGTCACTTCCGGCACTTCAAAGTGGATTGCTGACTGATTTATTTTTTTAATGACTTGAATGGCACGTGGGGAGGATAAATTAAGTCATACTCATTGTCAAATAAAATCGAGACAATTTGACGGATTTATTTTCCAATCTACAATTTTTTTTTATTGAGATTTCTCTTTTTGTAAATTGAGTTTTCGTTCAGAAAAACAATTCGTGATTGAATTTCTCTTTTATATTATTAAAAAATAGTGGAATGCCTCATCTAGTGATAATTCCAGTGAATAACTAATGCAATATTTAATAGAATTACTGAAAAGTTCCAGGAAAAATTATCTTCACTGTCACGTACGTCAATTTCTGAAAATTTCCTATCGACAACATGAAATATTTCTGAGTCAAGTTACGATATTCTTCTAGAGTCATTTTATCAAGTCTGAAAAAACACTGATAAAAAATGTTGAGCAGTAAAATTTTTCTACATATTTTTTTAAACAAAATAATCGTTGGCTCAATATGAATTTTGAATCATGAATTTGTATTATTATTATTTTATTAAGCTATAGTCATTTTATTATCGTTTTATTAATTTTAACTGAATTTTCATCTCCATGCATGCGTGCATGAGCAATGAGCGTTGAAAGGCAATTATCTCGCTGTGATGAGGGGGAGAAATTGAAAAAAAAAATTGCAGGTGCGGGATTATTAATGCCGCACCCTCGACCAAAGATCAACACGATGAATCTACGCTAATTGCGTTACGTAATGGATTAATCAGATAACAGGAAGATTGATTGTGTCACGAATGATGTCAATGATTTGATCGGATTATTAATCCATCCCAGAAAATCCTTTTTCGATCACTTTTTTATTTGGCACTTGTTCGAGAGCTTTTATTTTTTCTCACAGTATTTTTTCCCTTCTGCCAGGTAATTCAAGTCACAGAGACTTTATAAAACACGCACAGATCATCTTACGATGCTGCAATCTCTTATTGCGATGAACTACTGTCTTATGGCCCCATAAAATGGAAATTCCAGTGACTAAATTGCTGTTTTGAATAATTTTAAATTATTTATCCAACACAGATAAAAAAATTCCCTTGAAGTTCTATCATTTGAATAATGAAAGAAGAACTGTAAATTAAAGAGAGTGAAATTTCTGATAATTTCATGTAATGTTTTAGTTATAATTTTATAATTGGATAATTTAAGTTTAAATTGCGAAAAATCCAAAAATAGCGTGTGATTATAATCCGTGGATAATGCAAATTGTATTCATGGTCATAAATTTTCTCGCCCTTGACAGAACCCCGAGAGTAGAGTCTGACCCTGAGGTGGACATGATTTCTTTAAGGTCTGTTTCATCGACGGGAACACGAGACAGGCCTTGACCACGATTCATCCTCCACAATTCCTTTAAGGTAGTGTATAAAATCGATAAAAAAAAAATTCCCAAAAGCTAAATAAAAATAATTCCTTGCAACCCCTGAACTGAACAATTCAGCATCGAGGATGAAGAGTCTGATGAATTCAGAGGATTAATTCCGTCCCCATTGGATCACGAGACCGAGTCCAGAAAGGAAGAAACATTTTAAACTCCATCAATGTCTGGAGAATAACAGTCGAGTGCATCGACCCGGATAGTTTCCCCTTTTGCATAACGGCGAACGAATTTTTTCCCTTCTCCCTTCGTGACCAGAGACACCATTAACCATTTCCTAAACATCTCACTGGAAAGGAGACAGGAGGAAAAGACAAAAGGCCCATGCGAATCAGCCCATGAAATAATTCCCACATTTTTCGAGGAACAAAGACTATTCTCGAAGTCGATTTATCAGTCTCAAGATTTTGAGAGCTCGAGGGAATTTTATTTCTCTAAATTCCTCGAAGTCTAATTCAAATTTCCAATTTTAACAATTCCTCAATGATTAATCGTAGCTTTCTAATGATTGAATTTAGGATAATTAAAATTTATTTGGCGATTAAAAATTCTTTCATGGTAATGGGCTGAATTATATAGTAAATTTATAGAGTTAAAGGGACGCGTAATGAAATGTTAGACTTTGAAAAAATCCCCGGACTTTCACAATGACAGGAATTACACCAATTGGATACTGACGAGTGTTAGTTGAGAGCACACAGTGGGTGATTATTTTTAGGTGATACTATTTTCAGTCGCCGGCACCCAACTGTCGGGATTAGCCGGGTTCTGCATCCCAACAGTTTTTCCCCAACATATTCAATTATATTTCACTTCAATCCAATTTCTAAAGATACTTCAGACGATTTGAATGCTCTCCCACAAATCAATGAGCCCTGAAATTTCGAATTGACAGACTAAAAGCAGAACTTGCAAAAAAATTCTGGACCCAGTGATGACCTCCAGAAATAACCTGAGGTATCCAGCGAATTCGTCAACCGATAAAACTAAAAATGATAACGAATTTCAGTGACGATTTTGAGGTTTTGTTATTCAACGGAGACCTGAAGTAGTTATAGGAAATATTATTGCACAACGAAAATGTAACAGATACGTCTGTTGCCAGGGAATTGTGCAATGGATCATTGGGGTCGAGAAAATAGCGGTTTTCACGTCAAGTCATGCACAATTTCCCAGGAAATGAATAAATGAAAAGACCACCCAAGACTACCCCGCACTGACTAATAACCGATACTGAACAATTAGTAATTACCAATAGTTTATTGTCCACAGTCTTGACGACGATTTCCTCCGGTGTGTACTGAGATACGTCAAATCGTAGTTTAAGAGTTTTGTTGTCTCCCTCATCCTGAATCAAAGGACTGTTGAGTCCATCCAACCAAGTGCGAGAATCCTGCTGAGGACTCAATGAACTGTTCTGGGTATTGTGTGTCGTTGTGCTGAAAATGAAAAAAATCGAACAATTAAAACCGATAAATTGTTGTACAATTCAACATTTAAATGACCAAACAACGATGATGCTTTGTGCGATGATCGAAATCCATGATGGCTTCGGTGATCTACGGTAGTAATTGCTAGGGTAATAAACGATCTAATACACATAAAGAGCAATTGTGAAATTATAACTAAGTACACTAATGAGCGTAACATAATTGATAAACCTAATCTAATAAAATTTGTGGAGCTATTTGCAGCCGTTCAACAAATTTCTTGTCATCAATTTATTCTTGATGAGATCTGATGACTAACATCTTTAACTCTCGACGGGACTCGTCCCGTTTATTAATTACGTTTCATTGAATGAGTGTTTAATCACAGGAGAGAGGGGGGAATTTATTATGCCATTTGTTAGGTACAGTCGAGATAGTTTTAATCCACAAGCCTCATCTACGAGTGCCTCTCGTCATAAAAGCAATGGAAAGCGTGCAACTTCAGTGAAATTAGCGCAAATAAAAAATAAACATCAAAACCTCAGGATTTTCTTAATCTAATTCCCCTGGTTCAGAACGAAATCAATTCCAAAACAGAATTCTTCCATTGAACTTGAAGTTACGAATGATTCCAAGAGAGAAGAGGTAAAAGATATATTTTTCGCGTGAATAAGATTAATTGAAATTATACAATTATCTATAATTTTGCAATTAGATGCGATGGATGCGAAAAATTAATGAATTCTACAGTTATTTAATCTGGAAGAGGCGTGCAAGATGCTGATGTGCGAAAAACTGGTGGAACAAAATTGATGATGTATTTTTTGGAACATTTTCTTTGCTGAATCGAGGCATTGTGCTTCACCTGGTGAAAGTCTTGTCGAAGGCGGAACGCTTTGATGGCATCGCAGGATCAACCTTGTCCCAACCCTCAGTCCTCGAGGTCGTCGAGGTTCGATGTTCACTGGTGCTCGTGTGATGCCGGCTGGTATTGTATATAGCATAATATGATATTATATAGCAGTTAGTCACCAAAAAAGTGCAAAAAAAAGGAGGAAAAAATGTAATAAAGAAAAATAAAATTAATCTCTCACTTTGTACCACAGCCTCTGTTTGCGACAGGCGGGTGAATTCAGTGGGTCTACCAAATTTGCTTTAATTGATTATCAGTTAGTTGTGGATGATGTTTTAAAATAGTCCCATTTTTAAATCAATCAATCGGTAATTAAAGTGGACTGAATAAATTTTCGTCGACGGGTCGGGATCATTAAAACGAAAATGGACGTAATCCAATGAGCAAGACCGACTTATTTGGCAGCAGTTGACATTGACATGAAACTAAAAACGCCCCTTAATTATGGCGATGGAGGACGGATGAGTAAATCTCCTCAAAATTTATTTATACTTTGAATTTTAACGAAAGAAAAAACAATTATTTCATTATCCACGGAGTTTTCCACGAATATCTCGGGAGCTAACAGGGATAACGAATTTTTCGTTACGACCTTTTTTCGAGATCGAAAGCAGCTGGACAAAAAAGATAATAACAAAATTTGCGAAATCTCCCTCAGATTTCGAGATTTTCACCGAAAACTGTTCGACGGTTGTTTTTTTAGATGAATGTAAATGTTTGGAATTGAGTGTAAGTGACGGAAGATATTCTCGACGACAGAAAGACGCGAGTCGGAATAAATCAAGAGATTTCCACCTGCCCAGGAAGTCGACGATCCCTGGAGACCGGAAGTTGCTGTTCTTCGGAGCGATTCAACGCGCGCTGTGGCTCACGTTCAAGGGATTAATCCCCGGAAACGAGAACAAACTTGGGTAGCAGTTTAATTATTATTAGTTACCCGATATTATTAAGAAATCTGATCGCCTGATGGTACGGCTCATCGCCTAGAATCGTGAAACCGTTTCACGTTGAAGAACTTTGGAAGTCTTGACGTGGGTAGTGATTGATGGACACTTCTCAAACAATCCTCATGACACCGAAGGTTTCACCTTTACATCACGAATAAATAACGAGTGAAAATATCTGACGTTCAATCATAAGATTAAAAATGTGATTTAATTGAAAAGCATTCTGCAATCAAAAATATCAATTCAAAATTTTCCCCATGATATAATTTTAATAAAAAAAGAACGAATAATTATTCATTAATATATCAATAATAAATTGTATGTAGTCTCATCTGAAATATTAATAGACAATCAATAATCTATTTATCGCTAATTGAATAATTTGGATTTGCAGAAAAATTGTGTGTAATTCCGTGGAATATTCGTGATTGAAAAATTTTTTATTCTGCGAATAAATGGAGGAGGGGAACTAACACCTCTTCAATTACATAATCCACGTAAAATTACGCAATTCTGTGAATTACATACCCATATCGAATGACGGTTTTGTGACGCGGTGGATAGAGATTTTCATCCAGTGTCAATTTCCCAACTTTATCCCTCATCCAATCGGATTTAAAAATGCTTGACATATTCTCAACACGTGGGTTTTATTAACAACTAAGGAATTAAATAATTCCGCCCACAGGGAAGTCCATGAAAATAAAAAAGCGAGTGCCAAACAAAATCACTGGAGGAATGATACGTCAAAAGCATCCAGTCTGTCTGGTATCACAAAAATGACTGCGCAAAAGGTGCGAGTAATGAGAGATGAAAAAAAAAATCGAGTGGGAAAAACTGACGTGTAGTTTTTACATCTATTAAGAACAACATCGATGCGACTGGAGTGATTACACTATCATTGTTGATTGAAAATAATTTGGAGGTAGAGGTACTGACGTAATGCTCAATGAATTCCCATATACGTAGAAATTCATGAATATTTATGGCTCCGTGAAAAAGAATTCAAATGAGTGATGACGGATATCTATAAATAAATAAATAGAGCATGTGTTGGAGGATTTATGCAGCCGGGACGTTTGCTTTCTGAAAAAAATTCGGATATAGTTTTCTGTTCTATTAATACATGAGAAAAAATTCTTTGGTTTAAGAAGAGATGAGTCACGCAAAGTGAGAAATTTTTTAATTGCACTTGCGACATTTTTTTGGGGGGTTGTTCTTCAAGCAAGAGTGAATTATTCAATTATCGCATGTTGCGTGCAATTTTATGACCCATGTACCCAGTCCTAGATTGATTCAGGGATAAATTTCTGGGGCAAAGGGCACCCCTGGAAACCCCAAGCGATGGAAACCCACGATTCAAAAGCCGGGGGCTTGTGAAACCTGTGAAATGAGGGGTAAAAGAGAAATTGTCGAGTGAAACGAGTTTTATTCAGACGAAAAAATCCATTTGCGTTTAGTTTGCACCCACGCTGTGCTCTCAATGAAAGGATGAATGCGGAGTCTGGATTGAAGAGAGAAAACAGAAGAGAAAATAATCTGAGATCTTCACAGTCCGATTAAAACTCCACTCCAAACCATTTAAGTTTCAGTTTACGTTCAATTTTTTTTCTCCTCGACCCAACGGTGTACGACTTTTCGGCTGGTGTGACCGAATCTCTAAAAATATCCAGAGGTAATACATAATCCAATGGTAGTTCGAAGATCAGAAGGGTCCGAGAATATAAAAAAAATTGTAATTTCCTGTGTTGTTAACCAACCACTTTCGTAAGAGTGTCATTAAATTCTATTTAAGAGGAAATAATCGCGGATTTTCTAGTTTCCACGGAACTTCAATGAAATTTTCTATGTCCAAACAACGAGAAGATAAGATAAGCCTCCCCTTACTTGAATTCTTTAAAAAAACATAAATTTTCAGTGCAAATCAATGAATTTGGGATTGAAAATTGTGACGATGGTCAAATTTTTTATGAGTATCATGACCAGGTTGACATTTTCCTGTAATTTCTTCGGTAACTAAAACAATTTTTTCGAAAATCATCAATTAAAATGCTATAAAAATGTCTTTTGGTTATCACTTGTGCCGCAATTGCACCGGTGGAATGCATTATGCTGCACAGCGATCGCTGGTAGAAGATAAAAATATTTCTTGATGCATATGTAATTACTCCCGAGCATGCCAAGGGCTCATCAATTACTTCCGGCTGTGAGTCATCTCGAGCATTGCCAAATGATGAATCGTTCATCCAATTGAATCCAGTTGCTTAATTATCCCTAATATTATCCAGGAATTAATCCCGGACGATCAGTCAAGCATCAATTCTATCTCAAATCAATATGAATCGAAATTACTCTAGATCAAACCGCTAAACCGAAAGAAAAAAATTACTCTTTTCCGGAAATATCCCGCAATCTAAAGAAATTACAAAAATCCTCGTGGAGACCTTTTTTGTAGAACTAATTGACATCTACAAAAAAGATAATTATAGAAATGTCTTTTAGTCTGGAAAATTCGGGGAAAACCTGTAAATTCATCCCTTCGTTCCTGATAAGTTTCAAATAAAATGAAATCGCAGGGTTTTAACTCAGACTATTCCACACAACTGGCTGATACCATTATTATTAATTTACCTAGTTGTTGTTTTGAAGAAATTGTTGCTCTCCCGATTCATAAGTTCGCTCCTGAACCTAGCCATTTCGTCCTCCATTTTTCTCATTTCGGCGTCAAAACGCTCACGTATGTTTGAGAATTCGCTGTCAATGACGCTGAAGTCACCGAGTTTGATGGGAATGTTACGCTTGGTACCACTGTCAGCCATTATTTATTATTAAAAAGAAACACTTGATCTTTCACACACACACTCGGTTTACTAGTCCTCTTTAGATAACAGACGTTCACGTTGAGAAGTCGGATTGAGGAATGAGCGGCGCACGCCACTCGCAACCCCTTAAATACCCCCACCGCGAACTTCTCGCCGCTCGTGGGTGTTCGTGTGCCACTCGCTATTCTCCGTCATTCATCGGGTACACTCGACAATCTACGGTGCACTTTGGAATGCACAACACAACGCGCATCGTTTCATTCTCTTCTGCTCCATTTGAATAGTATTTTATTTGTTTCATAACTTGCACACAATTTTTTAATAATTATTACACCATTAATTAAATAATCGGGATGATGAATCCAGTGATAGCATCACAGTGAGTCCATGGAGTTTCTATATTCGAGGAACAGATTATTCCCATTCGTGATTTTCCTTAACCATAAAATTCACCGAATTTCCAGTCATTTCATTTGGAAATCAACGGACATCTGGAAATATTTGACGTTTTTCTGAAGTAATTGCCGGCAAGTCAAGAAAATTCATATCAATAATTATTTATAAAAAGGATGAAGTAGGAAGGGAAGTGCAATGCAGATTATGATGTGAAATCCCTCCAAAAATGGACGCAGAAATCCGAAGTTTTTCCCTTCGACTCACGATATATTTTCACGAGTGATGTCAAAAGGCGTAGGTGATCACATTAGACAGCGCAAGTCATTGTATTTCAACATATGACTAATCCTCGGTTTCATTCGAATTAGACGCGGTATTTAGTATTTTGTATTCACAATTCTTCGGGGCGAAGAAAATCGGAGAGCGACTCAGCCATCCGGTCGTTTCGGGCAATTTAAACATGCCATTTGTGCATGTGATTAGCACTCATTCGCTAATGAATCGCAAGGACTTATCCTACATTTCAACGACCCCGTGAACACCATCTGGACTTCACTCATCTCCCAGAATTCAATGTCTAGAATAATGTTTCGCAATACAACACAATGAAGTCACAATAATTTTCTACAGATTGTTTACTACAGTCTAAAAAAAATACCGCGACGTTTGCCAAAGTCCGACAATCATCCCCGCATTATTTATACAAAAGTCCATTTGCATCGAGCAAGAATTATTCTAGAACAAATTCGTAACGCCTAGAAAGATAAAATCACGAAATTAGTCATGAAACTATAAGTTTGGATACATCATCATCTCGCTGTTGTAAATATGGCAACTACTCTCGGAATAAACACGTGACGAGGCAGAATGATTTTTCGTCGGGTATGAGATGCTCCCGCTATTTTTATGTATCATCTCCTTCAATGAATGACGCTACCACGATTTTTGAGCATAAATAGTACAGATGCCCTCAGTCAAGGACACCATATTATCTTCCTCTAAAGCAATCGACTGAATTTTTGTAGTTTGTTAAACGATTAATGAGCGAATTTATCCATATATTTTTGCAATTAGTAGTTTGAAAAATTGTGATGCATCGATGGATATAGAAGGCGAAGGATCTCAGACTTCTTGGTGCCCCTTTTCCTTAACAGCTTGTCACTGCTGTACCTGATTGGGGTTGACTTTAAATGCAGAAGTGTGTCAATGCCGAAACATTGAGATCCAGATGCATGAATCAATCGATCTCACCATGTACGATGGATTAATGACGATAAAACCAAAACACCCGAATCACCATTGGCAATCCCTCAGGATTCAGTTGAATCACTATTCTCTCTTGGCTGTATTTTCACGAAATTCAACGTGGGAGAACGTGAATTGCACGTGACGTCATCGCGACTCGATTGAATATCGTCGCGTCACGAGTGGAGATACCAAATATAGAAGAACAACTTTGGAATTCCTAAGCAGGTCTTTAGGGAAATTAAATCAGAGACAACTGCTGTTCATGTACAACAACTTGTCTTTAGTAATTCGATAGCGTATGGGGTCGTCAGGAATTTTTTGTCAGTCTGAAATTGAATTCAAGTTCAGAATATTAAGAGTTCAGGTAGATGACGTAAAATTTTGACATTCTTGCCCTTAAATGGAGTAGATTTAGAGATTCAATAGTTTTAGGTCTCGAAAAATATATAAAACTTTTTATAAAGTATTGGTAAAGTAGAAATATTTTTTTTTCGGGTTAGTACACCAGTCAATAGTTCAAAGTATTTGTCAATGAATGACAAATACTTTGTTTTGGGTAATGGCTGATGACATCAGTCCAATGTCTTGTACAACTACTGGTGAATGTTGGGGTAATTTATTACTCGGGTTTGGGTGTAATTCAGAGACGGGTATTATTGAGACGTGGAGACTTCTCGCAATTTCTACTGGGGTATTTATAAATTTGGAGCACTCATCATGTGCTCTAGCTCTCACCCTGAGCTTCATGGTTTCTACTCTCGTTTTTTCGGGCATACCTTGCAGAGGATTGAGGGATGCGATACAAGTGAAAAAAAATTTTAATGGGTGAGGATTGCGCCTGAAGACAAGATGAAGAGTGTAATGTCATAATAAAATGTCATTAACATTTTTCTATCATAATAAAATATTATTAATGACATTTTTCTATGATAATAAAATTTTTAGGGACAGAAAAAATCGTTTTATCGAGAGGAAAGTAATTTTTGCAACATAAAATTATTCGTCAACTAAATATATTGGTCCTATAAATAATGAAGCCCTTGAGATGATAATGTAGTTTTCAGTCGTATCCGTTGGAGTTTTTGAAAAAGTTGCGGAAAATTGTGCAGTTGACTGGTCACTCTGACAGCGAGACTGCTACTGAAGTAGACTGATGACACCATAAGTTTTTACTTCTCTGGGTGCCCCCACTCCACGTAGTTACCACTTGTAACCATGTCCCCCACTCCTAAAATCAATGTTAAACCTTATGCTGACTTCAGTATAGTTACCGAATCGGCTGACGGGACGACACCCCCATTGCATGTGGCGCCCTCGCTCTTTTGGGGTGCAGTATTAAAATGCCGCTGGGGTCACTCAAACCCCCAGAACCTCCAGAGCCTCTACTTCAGTGAATCCTCTTCGTCAACAATCATGAAGCCTGAGGGAAAACTTGAAAAATCCTCGAGATTCCACAAAAACAAAACTGAAAAAGATGAATCCAGAATAAAAAAGCCCTTCGATAAAAAGACCTACAGATTAAAAAAGTACAGCAACAAATACAAAGGCATGTATAAATGTTGGAGCGGAACCTCTAGGTTAAGCCTTACGGATCTTGTCATAATAATTACATACTATTTTGCTTCGATTGTTGAATTGTTATTTCAGTGGAGCAGTGGGAAGATCGAAGGAAAAAAGCTGTGCTACGTGGGTTCTACAAAGACCTTGAGAGAGAAAACAAAAATGCTCCATCTAAGCCGTCACTAATTTCCTCAGACAATCCCCATGAGGAAAATAAAGAGAAGTGAGTAACACAACTCCTGGACCAACAGGACCAATCGATTGTTAATCAATAATTATTTTTAATAGACAGCCGAAGAAGAAGCGGAATGCCTTCCACTCAGCGAAACTTGAATTTCAGAGGAAATTGGACGAGAAGAAACAGAGAAAAGAAGAAATCATGAGGGCGAAAGCGGAAAGGGAGGAGGCACTCCAGAAATATAAACAAAAACGAATGGAGAATTACAAGAAGCTGTCAAAAAAGACGAGAAAGGGCCAGCCTGTTATGAAAGATAGATTAGAAATGTTGTTAGAGAAAATCCAACAGACGACCTGATAAGAATAAATAAATAAATGTATATTCTCATTTTTTACTCCATTTCGATTAGTACAATTACATTAATCTCGTAATTAAGAATTCTTCACAAATGAAAAAGCAGACAGAAAAGAAAATTGATGAGTAATTATCTCGAGCAAACACAATTATTCTCAGAAAATATTAAAATACTCACCCTGCGAGATAATTATTTTTGGCATTCGATTCAGTAAAATATCGTAACGCACATGTTGATGGATGTAATTTGAAGGGAAGTAATTGAAGCGTAAATATCAGAAGTTTAATTTTTGTGTCGGCTGGAAATATTCAAATAATAATTATTCCCGCGCTACATGCGCAGTGGTGAAACGCAGGCGCAGGTCATCAGAATGCGCAACCGATTCGACGAAATGGTTGATATGTTTCACGTTGCAGCCGTGAAGAAAGTTGGAGCCAGCAGGGGCCAGTTGGTTGCAAATGGCGACAGCCACTAAATTCGTGGCACCGACTCGCGTTTAATTAACGCCTCTCCCCTTCCCTCCCCCCGGTGAAAAATTAACGCGACCCTAAAGTTGGCGATAAAAAACACGACATTTCCCATCGGTACGTACAAAAATTTACTCCATCAATAAATTCCTGATCCCACTATCCAAAAATATAAAAAAAAAAGAAGAGCTTTTGAGGTAGTTGGCAGGGAGGATTTTCCCACAGCAAAATCTCCGGGTCTTCATTTTTTTCATTTAAACATTTCACAGTCATCATTACTGAATACACCACTCAATTCTCTAATCAATCATTATAATTGTCATTTAAGATCAGATTTATCTCGACCCATGGGTTGGAATGGAATCCGGTGAGTTAATTTATCAGGGAAAAAAAAACAGATTTCCATTCTCCACCGCTCGATCTTTGACTTTTGGGTGTTGCGCGCGCGGTTGTTAGACAAACTCCTGTCAAAAAATTACATATGTCCCTTGATTTCTATTTAATTACAACTTATTTGGTGAATTGGGTCGTGTCATTCGGTGTCTCTGGTAGTTCTTACGCAGTACCTACATGGTGTATTGTAGGACCATTTGATGAGTGAATTGATAAAGTGGGTGGAATTATTTCGTCCCAAGATTGTTTGGTAATCCAGTCAATGCCACCGAGATTATATCGATTACGTTGATTATACTGATTACATTAATTACTCCAATCCAATCCCCCACTGACTATCTCCTGGCAAATCAATTTTATACTCCAACATATTTTTTACGATTGCGAGCCATCTGGAAATTGAATACGAAGAGGAGTACATAGTGATTGTCATTAATCAATTATTTCCATTGTTCCTATTGTGTCTATTGTTATTAACAATTACCACATGATATTTTGTTGGACTCGTGTCAATATTCACCTAGTGAATTTTATCTCAATTTTTTTAGAGCAATCGATGAGTTTGACATTGGGTAATCGTTTTGATTGTTATTCATTGATTGTTCAATTGTTTTTAACAATTACCAGGTGGTCCTGTGCCGGATAAATAAATCAAGATGCCAGCGGTACGTGGGGATGGCATGCGTGGACTCGCTGTATTCATTTCGGACATAAGAAATTGTGAGTTATTGAATTTTCCTGCAACAATCTGTTCCATCAATTTAACTCGAGTGGTTGTTCATAAATTGTATGACAATCGAGTGGTCAACAATGGACATCACGATTCTGTCTGGCTAGACAATTGATATCATAAGTTCAGATGCATGTGTGGCATCGCTAATGAGTTTTCCAGGCGTACTCACTTGTGCACGGGATAAATTGTCATTGAGATGAGAGATTTCTGCTCTTTTAATTTTTTTTTTTCATACGTGTGCGTGATGCAAGGGGGCGGAGCACTGATAGAGCACTATCTTTCGATACAGAGCGGTTTATGGGATTTATTTTCTCCCTTTTGCGGAAGACACACAACAGTCGAGTCGTTGGAGTGAATTTATCTAATTGGGGGATTTGTGGAGGCTGGGGTATTGTTGTCAAAGGAAGGTCGTTGCATGAATTTTTAATACGTCGTCTCTAAAAAGGTCAGGCCAAGTGGCACTGTGCCATTCCTAACTCATCCCTTCTTTGTGTTATTTGAATAGTCGATCTTGTATCGATATTGCTGTATTAGTACTCAATCACACGAATCTATCTAAAAATAATTAAACACCAAAGATATCGAACGGATTTTACTCGTGCCGAATTAATCGTTCGTTAAATTAAAAAAAAAAAAATTGATTGCTCCGCACATGCGAAGCACAATGATTTTTTTTCGATCAATAAGATAGGATTCATTTGGAACGCGGATTTGTGATTAATTAATTGATTATTAACTAGGCAAGAGCAAAGAGGCAGAGATAAAGAGGATAAATAAAGAATTGGCAAATATAAGGAGCAAATTCAAAGGTGATAAAACACTCGATGGATATCAGAAGAAAAAATATGTCTGCAAACTGCTGTTTATTTTCCTTCTCGGCCATGACATTGACTTTGGACACATGGAGGCAGTTAATTTATTATCCTCTAACAAGTATTCGGAAAAGCAAATCGTACGTATCAAAGGGTGAATGAGCGATTAATAAATATTATTTATCGATGGTTAAATGGTATTTTTTTTTGCAGGGATACCTCTTCATATCGGTTTTAGTGAATACAAACAGTGATCTCATAAAACTCATAATCCAGAGTATCAAGAATGATCTCAGCTCACGTAATCCAATTCACGTGAATCTGGCATTGCAATGTATCGCCAATATTGGTAGTAAAGAGATGGCCGAGGCATTTGGCAATGAAATACCAAAACTCCTAGTGTCTGGGTAAGTTTTGGATATAATGAACGCATAACAGACACTCAGAAAACAAAACATTATACATTATTTTCACAATTTCTGCTCATGGGATCCAGGCGTCTGGACATTAGGTAAAATCCATGAGAATTAATTTGAAGATTTGCTGAACTTGTTGATGAAGTGCCACAATGAACAATTGCTCTCAAAATTGAATTCTACCTCCACCAATTCATCTATACGAATTCAATTTGTATGAAATCTGGTAGATGTGCCACTTCGTCAATAATTCACTCGTCCAATTTCACACTGAACAAAATAACCACAATTCAGATGGAATTCTCCAGCGTCTCTATCCCCTGCCCCTCGATTTACCTTAAACTTTCTTGAATGATCTCAGAGATACGATGGATGTGGTGAAGCAGAGTGCAGCCCTCTGCCTGCTGCGTCTCCTGCGAACAGCCCCAGATGTTGTTCCAGGTGGTGAATGGACATCACGAATCGTGCACCTTCTGAATGACCAGCATCTGGGTGTAGTGACAGCAGCAGCTTCGTTGATCGACGCCCTGGTGAAGAGAAATCCTGAAGAATACAAGGGTTGTGTGAGTTTAGCTGTCTCTCGACTCAGCAGAATCGTCACATCGAGCTACACAGACCTGCAGGACTACACGTACTACTTCGTTCCAGCACCCTGGCTCTCTGTAAAACTCCTGCGACTCCTCCAGAACTATACACCCCCAGCAGAAGATCCAGGTGTACGAGGAAGACTAAACGAATGCCTAGAGACGATTCTTAACAAAGCCCAAGAGCCCCCAAAATCTAAAAAGGTCCAGCACTCGAATGCAAAGAACGCTGTTCTCTTCGAGGCGATCAGCCTCATCATCCACAACGACAGCGAGCCGAACCTCCTGGTGCGAGCTTGCAATCAACTCGGCCAATTCCTCTCAAACCGAGAGACTAATCTCCGCTATTTGGCCCTGGAATCAATGTGCCACCTGGCAACATCAGAGTTCTCTCACGAGGCTGTCAAAAAGCACCAGGAGGTCGTGATACTCTCAATGAAGATGGAGAAAGATGTGTCGGTGCGTCAGCAGGCAGTTGATCTCCTCTACGCCATGTGCGACAAGAGTAACGCCGAGGAAATTGTCCAGGAGATGCTGAATTACCTCGAGACAGCTGATTACTCCATCAGGGAAGAGATGGTCCTCAAGGTCGCTATATTGGCTGAGAAATACGCGACGGATTACACGTGGTATGTCGACGTGATCCTGAATCTCATCAGGATAGCTGGTGATTATGTGTCTGAGGAGGTATGGTACAGAGTCATTCAGATCGTTATAAATCGAGACGATGTTCAGGGATACGCTGCCAAGACTGTCTTCGAGGCACTTCAAGCACCTGCTTGTCACGAGAATATGGTCAAAGTTGGTGGTTATATTCTCGGAGAATTTGGTAATCTCATCGCCGGGGATCAGAGATCATCACCAGCTGTACAGTTTCAACTTTTACATTCCAAGTATCACCTCTGCTCACCCATGACACGAGCTCTTCTACTGTCAACTTACATCAAGTTTGTGAATTTATTCCCCGAGATCAGGGGACCCATTCAGGATGTCTTTAGACAGGACAGCAATCTCAGGAGTGCCGATGCTGAACTCCAGCAGAGAGCATCGGAGTATCTCCAGTTGAGTATAATTGCATCGACGGATGTATTAGCAACTGTCTTGGAGGAAATGCCAGCATTCCCTGAGAGAGAGTCCTCCATTCTGGCAGTTCTGAAAAAGAAAAAACCAGGGCGAGTGCCAGAGAATGAGATCAGAGAGAGCAAGAGTCCAGCGCCCAATACCAATCATCATGCAGAGGCCCCTTCTGCCATTTCTGTTGCCAATGTTAATAATTCATCGGCGGATTTGTTGGGACTCTCTACACCCCCTTCATCGCAGCCTACTAGCAATACTGGAGTTCTTCTGGATGTTCTCGGTGATATCTATAACATGCCCAACAAAGTTGGTGCTACTAATGGTGCACAGAATACGTATAATCCGAAAAAGTTTGTCTGTAAAAACAATGGAGTTCTATTCGAGAATGATTTAATTCAGATCGGTGTGAAATCAGAATTCCGACAGAATCTTGGGCGAATTGGTCTGTTCTATGGCAACAAAACGCAGTATGCACTTAATAATTTTGCTGTACAGCTGTCCTGGTCGGAGGAAGACCAGATGAAGCTCGCTGTGCAGGTGAAACCGGTGGATCCTGTGCTGGAAGCTGGTGCTCAGATACAGCAGATGATCAATGCTGAGTGCGTCGATGACTACAACGATACACCTGCAATGCTCATATCGTTTGTGTACAACAATGTGCCACAGAAGATAACGATGAAATTGCCACTGACGATAAATAAATTCTTCGAGCCCACGGAAATGAATGGCGAGTCTTTCTTCGCAAGATGGAAGAATCTTGGTGGTGCTAATCAGCAGCGTTCGCAGAAAATCTTCAAGGCCCAAACACCGATGGATCTCCAGCAGGTTCGCACTAAGCTCCAGGGCTTTGGAATGCAACTGCTGGACGGCATCGATCCGAATCCTGACAATTTCGTATGCGCTGGGATTGTCCACATGAGAGCACAACAGGTCGGGTGTCTTCTGCGTCTCGAGCCGAATAAACAAGCGCAGGTAAATACTCATTAATGACAGATGGATTTCCTCGAGAAATATTTAGCTTTGGGTGAACATTTCTCGGTTTAATTGCGAGAGTAGAAGGGAATTTTGCACTGCTGCCTGGGATCGAAAGCTTATCAGTTGTCATGGCAATAGTTCAGCGGTATTATTTTCTTAATCATCTGGGACATGGCGTTCGGCAATTGCACGAAATAATATAATACGAGCTTCACTGGATCATGAATGAATTAGCCTCAGGCCCATATTTATCAGGGTTTCCAACCCAAACACTCTAACTACGTTATGCAATTGAATAATTCACGAATGTTAAGCATGCGTTACACTCGGCACTAATCTAGGGCCGGTTTTTCGTTGAATTACTCGTGGTTCACTCATAATTCAAGTTAAATCTAGCGCCTCTACTTTCCTCTACATCAGGGGAATTATTTCCCTGACTGCGTGAATGAATACACAATTTTTAATGTTTCTATCGTAAACATAGGGCCCGCCATTTTTAACCGCAAATGAATTATTTATTGGAAATTGAGGTACTTTAAGAAAAAAAATGGAAAATTAAATGCCCGGAGAAGAGTTGAAGTAGAATTAAATTTGTGTCACTAATACACATCGTAAACACTTGAAACTTTTTTTTGAATTCTCGAGATAATCCAATTAGAAGGGTCGATTCCAAGAAAAACGCTCCCCAAATTCGAGACATTCATTCAGAACTACGGAACATATTCTTTAAGAGAAAAATAATATCTTTAAAACAGATGGATCGATTCCAAGAAAAAAATAGGGAAATTAAAGGTCGATAGGAGAGTTAAACCCAATATAATAAAACTTTATTATCATAATAAAATAAGATAAAACGGAGGAAATTTTGAAAAAATTGAAAAATTTACAGATGTTCCGGTTAACCGTGCGCTCGAGCAAAGAGTCAATGTCAATAGAGGTATGCGATCTCCTGGTGGACCAATTTTAAAGTGCCCCTGAGGTACTCACAAGGACACAGAAACATCAGCTCACCAATGTTCTGTTAATTTATGCAACCCCGAAAACCCCGTGGGGACCTCACCGCTAGTTCTCAACGTACAACGAGGACACTGTTGTTGATATTACCTTGGTGATGTATCCGCATGTATCCCAAGATTATACTCATGATGGCACATCACGTGCATAAAGCATCTTTAATCATGCCAAGCCTCATTATTCGAGATAATTCAAGATGTGATAACGACGACATTGTTGATGAAGAAATGAACAAAAGACCTGTCACATTTGGCGAGAGTACC
The DNA here is from genome assembly GCF_000806365.1 of Fopius arisanus. Classification (NCBI taxonomy): domain Eukaryota; kingdom Metazoa; phylum Arthropoda; class Insecta; order Hymenoptera; family Braconidae; genus Fopius; species Fopius arisanus. Next base: position 4,851,691 of record NW_011887740.1, on the reverse strand, counting down.
ACATTGGGATGAAAATACGTTGAAGGACAGTATTAAGTCCAGAATTTAATTATTCATTTTTGTATTGATTCAGTTCATAATATCGCTCATCCATCTATTTTGTTTTTTTTTTAATCTTTCGATTTGTTAATTCTCCCACCGTGAAGCACTGAGGAATGGCTATTATTTTAAATCAATAGAAATCAGTAGACTTGCTCCTGAGTCTTCCCTGTGGTGCTCTGCGGTCTGTCTTCTTGCTGTATGTCTCATTTTTCCAGTTTATCGCGTGTTATCTTGTGTCTGCCCTCTGTGTCAGAAATCAACGCGTGGGCTTTTACTTCTCCCTGGGCCTGACGATAATAGCTGTATAATATTAATATTCATTTACCGTAAGTCCAGTGTTATTTAATGAAGCTCAAAAATGCAGAAAACTTTTGCTCTCCCGTCTGACGGTTTACGCCCCAGATTTTTCTTTTGTCGTTGTCACTAGAATTTCTGTTCTTTTTTTTCTGGTTCATCAGTGACTCGCAAAAAATCATCGAATGAGAATTATACGAGTCGTTAATTTTTTTTTTATCCTATTTTTAATTTCTATGGATTTTCTTTGGCTCTTGGAGGGAAATGATTGAACTATCTCAATGCAGTTATTCATTAAATTGTAAAGGTAGTACCATAATTGTACATAAATGTCACGCTGATTGTTCGTAGCAGTTGACGTGAGAGATTATTAATGAGAAGAACGTGTGAGTTTATTCGTGAATTTATGGAGAAGCTATTCTCGCTGTCAGACAACCGCTACGCTTTTTTTTCTGAATTTGTTTTTATTATTTTTTTTTTTGTTGCACTGTTAAATGCTCCAGGTCACTGTCTGTCGTGATCCGTCGTAAGGTGTATCTTTTTTTTTTGTTCACTGTAATCTGTGACGCTTTTTTCTGTGCATTCATATAATTCTGATGAATTGTAAAAGAATTTCAAAGTAAATTATAATAATTCAGTGAATTGGCTTTTTTTTTCATTTCGATTATGAGGGATAGAAGGGGATACTGAAGTTTTGGTTTTATTTTTAATTGTTATTGATACGAGAATAATATCCGGTGGAGAACCGGTTGGACAGGACGTTAACGTGAATCTCAACAAGTCATTATATGATAATCAACTTTCTTCAGTATCCAAAGGAAATTTAATAACCAAAAAATTGAATATAAAAATACGAACAGATTATAAATCTCAGATAATGAGAATCGATCATCCCATGTTTTACAGAATATCTCGAGAGAATTTGTCTTTTGAGCTTTCAAATGATTATTTACAATAAAACATTGAGAAATCTTTATTGTACAAAGAACTTAGAGGAAAATTATGAAATAAAAATTCACAGAGGGAGTAATATTCGAATGATTAGACTATGCCTCATCGTATATTCGCAGGAGATATAAAGAAGTATATATGTATCATGAATTCGTATATAAAAGGAGAATCGTGAATTCGAGAATGAGAGGTGCACGATTGTCACAGATAAATGATAAAAATCGTGTAGACAACCCCTAAAAAAAAATCCCCTGGAATTTCTTGTATATGTTGCGTTATATTTTCCTCCCTGTCAATTTTAAATTCAGTTTCTCCATTATAAAAACGAAAATGAATTTATAATCGCCAAACTGTAAAAGAGCGAACAATCTCTGTAATTATTTGAATTATTTTTTATCGTTGAGTCCCATGTACATGTATGTTTGTAAGACACTATTGATTTATATTATTAAACAATATAATATCTCGTACCCATGTTGCATTGATTCCAGAATAAATCCACGATAATCCAAGTGAATGAATAAAATTGTCGACTATATTGCGTCGAATAAAACGGCCTCACGGGGTATAATCGTTACCACTCAGTCCGATAATCCGATAATAATACAAAGGGGATTAGAAATGAGATAAAATATGAACGAAACTGTGTGTTTATGATGTAATGTTTACAAAGAAGTACATTAGCCCTTACCGACTAAACTCGTACAATTTGAAAGTGAAATAAGACTGCCCGTTCACATTAAATTCGTGATATCATCACACGCTTAAAATTCCCATTATTTACCACCAGCGAAAATAAACTGTTGAAAATTTCAATTGCCATCTTCAAATCGATCACTTCTCCCAATCGATTTCCATTCGATCAAAAACAAAAATTCCGAAATTATTGAATTCTTCAGTTTTCCGGTATTTTCTCAGTGAAAAATTAATAATATTTTAATAGCGCAATATTTCCTGTTTAATTCTCATATTGAATGGATAAAATTAATGCAAATAGCTCAATTGAACCGGAATAAAATCGAAATCACTTATCATTCTTCCAGGTGAACTACTGGAATTTCATGACAAAATTATGGAAAGACTTTTGCTGAATAATTCATGTGGGTGTTCAGTGCCCATGGAAAGTTGATTTCCATATTATTGGAACTTCTTGTGAGATGGTGGAAGCTCCCGAGATACAATGATTTTTCAATTTCCCATTGAAGACTCCAATTAGAAATTTTCACATCAGAATACGCTCGCAGTTGGATTAACAAATTGATAATAATTGATAAGCGTTCAGCTTTTGGCTCGTCTTTCGCTCTAATTTCTCCACTGGCTCAACACAAAACGCTCATACAATTGTCACGACAATACATCATCAATATCATTCTGTAAAACCATCTGGATCAGGCTGCTTGACAATTGTACGGGATGAAACAATAGAACAACCGTTTGATGATGAATGAATCGTACGACCGCGCGTCTTATCGGAGTCGCCGAACCAAATACATTATATAATTGAATAAATACTAAAATATATATTACACTTAATCCTAATCTAAACTGATCACTAGTTTACCCTTATTAACGTCTCTGAGATCGACAAATTTAAACCGAAAATTGATGATACAATATTTATCAATAATTGGCACTATTGTAGAGATTGACTTTCATCAGTCAGAATAATCAATATCTCATTAAATGATGAATTCTGGCATTATTTCGCACTCGTTAATGCAACAGCAACTGGTGAACTGATAAACTGATGAATTATAATCCAATAAAAAAAAATCCACATAACGAAGAAAACGAATCATTACAATTAAAATTATTGATAAAACCGTACGCATGAGCTGGGAAAATGTCTTTGGTTATATACAAAAAACTGTATATGTGATCGACTAAATATGTACACAGAGACAAAAATTTTCAAAATAAATGGAGATGATATAAATATATATATATACTGCGAGTGCAAAATAGTTAGGATTCTGTACATGTTTATTTCTGAGCGCAGAATGCATTGATTTTTAGAACTTTTTTTTTTCTTTTTTTTTAGTTTAGGTGATTGATACGAAAGAGTGAACGAGTATTATTGTGAATTCGATTGGGCATCGATATCCATCGTGAGTCGAAATATCAAATTGTATTTCCAGATCGAATAAATATATATGTACAACTGCTGTTGAACCACCGTTTTGACTAGTTTTTTTTTTCTGGGGTATATCTATTGATTGATTTTAAAACCTCTGCATCGAGTGCTTTTGGGCTGCACGGAGGTCAGCCTCGATGTCCTGAGCAAGAATAATTTCTCGCTCTTTCTCTTGGTTGTCGTTGAGCTCGTCGTCGTCCTCATTAACTAGAGAGCTCTCCTCGCCAGTACTTTTGGCATCTTCAGGGGCCAGAAATAGACTCTTGTGGCTCTTGCACTTTCCGTGGTAATCAGCATTGTCCAGGGCGTGACGGTGACACGAGTCGCAGACTGTGTCGGTTTTCGAGGTGCAGGGATGAGCCTCGTAGAGTCCTGGACCACATCTCGAGCAGATCCAACAAGGCTGGAGACTGTGATGGGGACTGTAACTTCCACGCGCACATTTACTACATTCCGTGTCTTTTTCGGGGGTGCAAGCTGTTGATACACCCCATCCTGGGGCGCATTTCGTGCATCTGGAGTCGCCTCTGTGGTGTCTGATTCTCGGTCTTCCCTCAGACGTCTAAAAAAAAATTAATAACCATTTGTGAATATCTCCTGAAAATCGTTATTCATGTTCTACATAAAATATCAAATATTCATGAATATGTTTTTGCATTTTTACAGTCTACCTGTTAAAATAATGAATTTTTTGTAAAGACTTTTTTTCTAGATCTCAATGAGCTCTAGAGAAAAGAATGGGACGTAAATTTAGCTGTCAGCGTTGGTTTTGGAGATATTTTGGAAAAATAAGGTCAGTTGGCAAGAGCTGTTAGCACTTGGCTGGTGAATTATTTCGAATGTTTATGAAATAACGAAAGAGACGCGGCGAAATGACTTTAGCACAAATTCATTGAAATGTAGTCCATTTCTCCTATTGGTGCCATAAAAATGTAGAGGTGCATTATAATGTTGAACAGGTGTACGAGAGGGACGTGGGCCAGCTGACATTGGAGGCACCTTGCACAGTTCCTTCCGCCTCCATCCTTCGAAAAAGGATACATGTACAACTGTTTTATGTATTCTTCATGCATAAACTATACCACAGTCTCGATAAGGATCCTTGGCACAGAAGCAGCCCGAGGGAACTAACGTACATTTTTTATTTCTCACCCCCTTCAAAACTATAGCATAAATCTTGCTCGTCGAAAAAATTTCATCCTTCGCGAACCCGTGGGAAGTGGATTGTATTTTTTTTTTCTCCCCCTTTTTCTTCACCCTCGACTCAACAGCTGCCACCCACACCCACAAGCCTCCCAGGTTCAGCTCAAGAGGAGCGAGAGAGACGAGTGCTTGAATTTTTTTTTAGGATCTCAAATCGGCAGGTATAATTATCGAGCCCGGGGCTACTGAACCTGCATTTTTATTTCAGCTATTTTTGTTCGTTGAAGAAATCACCCGTTATAGAAATAATTTCCTCCCCCTTCTCTGGTGATTTTTTTAATTTTCAGAGCAGTAATTGGGTTTCAATGGTGACGATTTGCTGAACTCTTGAAATTAAAGTTGAGGTTTACAATTAGTTGCGGAAAGGTAAACTGGGATGGGTGAATTTTTTATGACTCCATTTTTTAGCGAATATCTGGGAGGTAAAGGGTCATACTGATATTTTGATAGATACCATTTTTATAGCTCTCATATTTTCCTATATAAAATTTTTATGCTAAAAAATCGATATGTTCCTTCAATTCCGAGATATTCGGTGAATATTGGCACCGAAAAAAATGTACTTGTCCTAGTTTACCACTGGGTTGCTGAAATATTGTATTAACATTATTAATCAATACTAATTACTTGAATCTTCTTGAATGTTGCAGTTATTTTCGAAGATCTAAAGAATTTGATCTCTTTGATCTCATATTTTTCGTCAAATTATTTTCACAGGGGAATATTTCAAGGGAAATTCTGGACATTCGAGGGAGAAAATCTTGTCAAAGAATTTTCCAACGCTGAAGATATCACCGATGGAAAAGGTGGTCTGAATAAGTGGAAGTCATTGATACGAAATAACGAGGATTCCCATGAAAGGAACCATCTGTACATGACTCCAGTGGCAGATGTCGAAGGCACGCGCCAGCAGTCGCCAAACTCAGGTGCATCTCCACCAACAGTTGGTGATACGTGTTGTTCATTAAAATAAATAATTTATCTAACACCACACCTCTCTGCCAATCAATCCAATGACAGCTGATATAATCAATGAAATAATCCGTGGAAATTCCACTGGAGACATTCGTGTCACAATTTTTTATGGCAGGCAGAAGTTATTTAATCCCTCGTCTTTTCTTTTCCCATCTGCCCACTGAATAATACATTCCTGTAATTTTTAATGCACGAATGAGATCGACGAGGCAATCTGAATATTTCACACTGCTGAATATCCGAAGATAGTCCCACCAGAAATTTTCATTACCCAAGAATACTACAGTATTGAAGTGCAATGTGGAGGAGAATTCAGATCATCTGACGTCAGGAAAATTGGACGGATAACAGAAATCCAATGAATTCCATTCTTTCTCTTCTGAACTAGTCAAAAGTACATAAAAAATCCATACGTTTCCAGGAGACTAGTCCATTTTCATTCGAAATTTCAAATTGCCCGCAATTTTCGCGCGCTAATACTGGGAATTACCCCGAAATAAAAATTACTCGAATTCAATAACTAGAACTTCAGAAACTTCAGTGAAATTATTTATTATTAGTATTATTATTAATTAAGCGCTGTAGTATTAATTTTTTTGTTGGAAGAATCGGAAATATTTTGGAAAATTCTAGGGATTTCTGGGGATTAAGGGGAATTTTTAGTAAATAGTGGATGAGGGGTATGATAAATATGACTTGACGATATTGAATTTCTAAAAAAAAATTCTCGTGTGCCAAAACTTCAAAGGGCGAAAATTTAATCCCAAAATTGGTGTTCACGTCACACTCAAATGCACAGCTCGAATTACCCTAGGGTGTTGGAATGCAATATTAAATTAAAACGACCTTCGAGACTTTCCACCCCCTGGCACAATTGCGTGCCCACATTTCTGTGTGTGGAGTCAAATGTTATGCCCCATGTACAACCAGACAATATTTCCCAGCAGGATATCCACCTGAAAATTTTCCCTGAATTGTTTATCAGATAATTGTCAACTTTTCATAAATATTCTGTTGTCCGTTGTCTAACTAAAAATATCGTCCAACCATAGAGAGATATTCAAGAATAATTATGTATTTAATTACAGTTTAATTAATTGAGATACCGATTGAGATTGCAATATTCTTAAATGACGGAAAATGTCTTGTATTTTATTGCGGGTCAAAAATTCTGGAGGGAAGCAGATGTGAACTCGGTTTATGATGATGTTAGCAACTTCAATTGTACCGCAATATCTCAGATTTATGGAAGATGGAGAATTTTTATAGTTTTTTTCTTCTCATCCCTCTTGCTTCGCTCTGCATGAAAGCTCGGAGTATAAAATTTTCAATGTTCAGTTTAAATTTACAGATATAGAGTTAAGAAAATCTGACACTCAAATTCCTGGCACATCTACTCCAATTCTCAACGAAAAGTTAATAAAGATAAAGATTAAATTTCTATTCAATTACTCCAAATCTGGCACTCGAAATTTTCTCCAAAAGACGCCATTTTTTCTATTTCCAAATATGCATCTTCAATAATCGATTTCGTTAATTGAATTCCCTCAATATTTAACCCGGTATTTATAAAGTGCTCTCCAAATATTAATTCTCCTGAAATTTACTCTCTCACCCCTCAATGCCGCCCAATTAATTAAATAAAAAATAAAAAAATTCCAACGCTTTAATTAAAATTCCCCAAAACTCATTTCAGAGAACCCCACATCCCCCCACATCCCCCTACATCCCCCTACATCCCCCGACATCCCAAAAATCCCAACCTAATTTTCAATTTATCATAAACAACAAAAAATCGGGTTAATCCCAAAAAAATTAAAATAACGGCAAAAATAACTCGAGAAAACCCCATAAATTCTCATTAGTCGCTGTTAATGCAGATGAACTCTCATTCTTCATTAAAAAAAAAAGGGCAGCTTGGCAGTCAACAAGTTCCTTTAACAAGTCAACTGACTTTAATCATTGACAACCGAGAACTATAAACCTAGGACACACCCGGATGGGAAATAGGGTTGGGACATCGTAAATAAAGTGACTAGACGTGACAAGGATGTGTATTATGGGCGTGTATTGTTGTTCCTATTCCCCACCACCTTCTCCCCCTCCCCTTCCGCCCCCTTTAGCCCCCTAAAACCCCCCTATCCCCTTATCACCATCAAATGCACCAAACAGAGCACCAGTTCCGGAAGGAACGAGACGGGGTCACGCCACAGTGACACATCCGGTTTTTGCTATTGTTAACGCAAAAAAAAATAAATAGTGTACAGGGGAACGTGTAATGAAATGAGAAATAGCCGTCCCCCGTGCGTTATGAATGAAAAAACGGTTTTTGTGTATAACGGAAAATAAAAGGGAGGGCTGTGGAAAAATTTGTCGATTTTCCGTCAATTTTCTTGAGTTCAGACTGTCACCAGCAATCGTGCACCGGTTTGTTTCATTAATGAAGAGAATTGTTTATTTATTTATTTATTTGTTTGTATAGGAAATAAATTGAAGTTTGTGTTGCAACTCGAGTTTTAATTGAAATTGAAAAAAAAGGATTAACGCGGGAGTTTTAAAGTTGATAGAGAATTTCACGGAAATATTTTTCGATCATTTTTTCCTTTCGTCTCAAATTTTCAGGAATTATGACGCATTTTTGAGAATGAAAATCGTAATTTTCGGAATCTCCGGGGATTAATAATTGCATTTGATAATTGCAGATGATAATTGCAGATGATAACCGCAGATATTTCTACGAAAATCCTCAACAATAATAGCCAGAGGTTTTAATATTCATAAATAATTTCAACAAGTAAATAGTCTCCCCCGGAAGTCAGCCATTCCTTGCATAATAATTCCGAAATAATTACTCGAACCATGGAAATAAACGAGAATCTCAAAAATGACTCTTACTCCATCAATAATTACTGTCCAATTAATTAAAAAGGATTTTATTACTCACCCCAAAGATTTCTTGCAAGAGTAATTTCCACCGATTTTTTTTTACCGAGACTAAACTAGATTCTTAACGAATGTTAATTTATTTCGGTTTAATGAAAGTCAGAGAGCGTTTTTATTTAGATCGCGGTGAGTTCGGTGTCAAAAGAGCCTAGGGGTTAACAATGAAGACTTTTTTTATCGAAAAGGAGGAAAAAGTGGGAAACGAGTGAGGGACAATGCCATTTACCATCCAAAGAACAATGGACATAAGTCTAATGGCTTCCCACGAGTTTAAGACTCTTTTTTCCCTCGGCAATTCTTTCCCTACTCTCATCATTATATTCTCTCACCTGACGGTCATTTTTCCATATTTTCGGGGGAAACAAGTGCGTTTTAATTACGCATTAAATAATTGTCAGCCTTTCAAGTGCTTTTACGCGATATCCCACGAGATTTTTTTTTTTCAGATTTATTTAATTTCCTGCAGGGCTTCAATTCCTCCGAGAAATCACGAAGTCATTCATACTGGAGGCGTTACTCCTGCTCTCAATCCTATTATTATCCCTCACAATGAAATAAAGTATTATCGACAGCTGTTTCTATCTCGGAGAACAAAGCTCTTTCATTCGTAATAATTTTCCTCCTGGGAATTATTTTTTACCTGGCCTGGATTAAATAATAGGAAAATATTTAACAATTGCGCGTGTACGGTCAATTAAAACTTTTCTAGACTCACAATTCTCGAACTTTTTTCTTGCGAATGCATTTATTTTTCCCTGAACATTTATCATTGGACTTTTTATTGTTTTACAATAAAATTTAATTTAATTTAATTTAATTCGCAATATAAAATCCAAAATTTCGATCAAAAATCGCGAGAAGCGGACAATTGGAGAGATAATTATTTTTAAACTTTTTCTTATAGAAATGTTTATGAAATTCAACATTAATTATCAATTATCAAAGTTTCAATTATAATTACAGGCGATGCCTTTCAATTAGATTTAAATTCCGAAATGACAGAAGCTAGATTTAGAAGATTAAATAATTTTATTATGGATAACGACTGATTCGTTATCCATAATAAAATTATTTAATTACTCTCACTTAAATTAATGGATTAAAATTATTATTAAAATTTACAAATCCCCTGCGAAGACAATTAAAAAATTAAATAATAATAATAATAATAAAACTGATAATCAGAAATGAATGATTTAAAAACCCATTAGATAAACGAGCAAACAAAAGATAAAAAACAAAAAAGCTTCCTGCAATAAACAATTGGATTAAATAAATAATAATCGCTGAATGTTAATTAAATTGAATTCCGTAAATTCGGTGGAACACAAAGCCGCAGGTGTTTTGAGGAGTCAAGGACAATGAGAAAAGGAGAAAAAAGTAAATTCAAAAATCCGTTCCGGTGGGTTAAATCCACCACCGGAAGAATAACTCGTTAAAAGGATTATTTAATGGTAAAAATGGAAGAGCTGATGGTGTGGCGGGGTGAGTTTATTCTTCGAAATGAGTCCAACCAGATAAGTCTAGTTCATCGTGACCTGATAAGTTGTTTACTGTGAACTGTTGAAGCGAATCTTTTTATTTGGCAAACGTCGAATTAACCCGACACGGCTAATGGGGGCAAACTCAAGCGTCGAGACGCCCGGCGCCACTACGTCACTTCGATTACAGCAATTAAAAGCTTCATACCGCTATTAAATGCAATCAAACTTGAAAATTGTGAAAATTGACCGATTCGTTTTAAAACATCCACTATTTAACGTCTAGATTATTTCTACTTGCGCGCTGAATAATTGATTCATTCAATTTTTACCATTATCTAATCTAATCTCTCCATTTCAATTTTTCAATTTTTTTTTTAATTATTATTGAGCATGAGAATAATGAGTTATCGTTGAAAATTGGAATCATCGATTATTACTGGTGTAATTGATGTCTCAATTTTTTAATATGTTCCATATTTTTCTAATTAATCACCAATTAAAATTCCTGCAATAACAATATTAAATTGACACGTTAAAAATCATTTATCACGTTATCTAGATTCAATGATTTTTTAGATCTTCAAATCTTATCAGTGATGACCCTAAAATTCCGAATAAATTTGCATAATGAAATAATGACTAATTACTACAATATCAATCACTTATCTTACCGTAATAATTGAGATGACGAAATAAAGAGTGAATAAAGCAACAGACACTCGTCCAGCGATCATCATTATATCAAATAATGATTATTTAACGCTCCCCTTATCACTAATCACTTTAACTCAATCGAAGAGTTCAGCAATCGATTTCAGGGTCTCGATGTCGTGCAATTATCTCTAAACCTTCAGTAATCGCACATGGTTACATATAAATAAAAAATAATTTTAAATATTGGAAGGCAGGAGAGCGATGTGACTCGTGTGCCGGTCGCGTGAGGAATGAAACAACTCCAGTGCTCCAGGAGGCAGCTGCACTCCCTCGGAGCTGATGAGCTCAGCACGAGGTGCCCCACGTCACGTGGGCCCCTCCTTCAATCAACCCCCTCTTCAATTAAAACCCTTGAAAAATTTAATTCTCATGATAACGCATGTCTCAATTGCCTCCAACCACACGGAAAATTTTCGTAATTCATTTTCCCCTTTCGCATTTCATTCCGAATAAAAAATCACAAAAAAAATATTAATTTCACTAAACATTCATTATTTATTATCCTTCAATTATCAGAATCGTCAATTACAATAATTGCATTTATCATTATTATTATTAACTGTCATGATTATGTATGAAAATAATTGTATTATATTATTGTCAATATAATTGTAAATTATTGTAATTTATTCGTAAGGACGAATAAATAATTTGTAAAAATTAATATAAAATTGAATTTTCAGGGTAATTTCGGTGAGTTTTCTGTGCAAGTGGAATAGAATATAAAATAAAAATGGAATATAAAAGTGAAGTGGTCAGATATCTGAGTAGCCGCCCTCGTATAATTTTCCTCTTCAGCTGGCGCTGAGCAACAGTTTCTCAGCAGCTGACAGGCAAAAGTCGGAGAGTTGCATTCTCCTGATGTAGAGGATAAAACAGGCTGAGTAAAAAAGCAGGTGCACACACGGCACGCGACAGCCGGCAAGCCACAAGTCGCCAATCATCCGCCGAGGGACATTCGTGGCTTTCCATTTTTCGTCTCATCAGCTAAATATCGAATCACCCTAAAATCCCTCGATCCAATTAAATTCGAGATTATATGGCATCGGCTATCACATTTCCTCTATTATTTATTATATTTTTTTTCGAGGGAATTATCATTCCATTAAAAATTACCGAAAGAAGAAAAT
>NW_011887740.1:4794694-4838926 GCF_000806365.1 Fopius arisanus | reverse complement strand
CTCGGCCGTTGATTGACCCATTAAACTTCCTTCCTCAGTGAGAATGGAGGAAGTTCCCACAGAAATAAAGTTTTAAAATGCTGATTTATGCGCGCCTGCTCGCCGCCTATTTTTTTTACCCCAGCCAAAAGTCACTTCCGGTCTCTGCTCTCCCCCAAAACTGTCTTCCTCTGGATTTTATGTGCAATTCGTTGTACCCCCGTTTTTTGGAAACAAATGGACATGTCCCCTGTGGGTCATTGGAGTTGGTACTCGGGTAAACGGACATCCGGTTTTTCAGTCTCGCAATTTTTGGACGATTCGGTGAACTATCTTGGGCTTTAAAAAAAATTACGCGCTAGCAACTTGGGAAATTCAACTTTCTTGAATAACTCAGTGATTTATTTTCACCTCATCTGGGGTAAAACAGCGGCCACATTTATCCCAGTTGATAAACCAATCGCCGATTCGAAATGATAATTATTTATTCATTTATTTATTATTTATTTATTAGGTTCGATTTAGCGGAAGTCCTCTCCTGTCTCTTCAAATAAGCGATAAATACAGATAATAATGATAATGATTTCCTCCTGAGAATTTCGGTTTGCCGCAATTAAAAATTTTATTGAATTTTATTAAACTCCAAAAATTTCCGGGGAAATAATTTCTTGTGAATTTTTTGAGGGAAATTTTTTAAACTTACCATCAAATAAATCATAATTAATCATTCATTACATAATCCTAATTGATTATAAATTGATTGATTGATTTATTTATGCTTGATTAATCTTGAGTCAATTATTTTAATTGACTCAATTACGTCAATTTGAGAATTAATAAAAAAATCGGTATGACTTCCGCAAAATTTTTCACCGAGCATTTCTCACCGCGCAATTTTCGAATAATTTTTCCTTCATGTAACCAACAATTTTGTTGTTTACGATAACCTATCGCTCGTGCTAATTCTGAGTGATAATAGGCGCATGCCAGGGGAACAAAATTGTTGGCATAAAAGTATCACATAACACCTCTAAGGAAATGAGAAAATAAAAAAGCCTTAGCTTCCGTTTCCATCAGAATTTCCAATGGTAATCAGTAAAATTACGTTTCAATTTCTAAATAAAAAATAACTTCCCTCACACTTCACTATTCAGCTGTTAAATGAATTATTTTATAACCGAGCGTTGGACAATCGATCAATCGCATTCAACGTAGAACAATTTTATTAAAAATCTCTATTAAATTGTCATTAAATAATTACATTAATCCCGGAGAGAATAAAATAATGAGTAAAAGATAGTAATTAGTAAAATGACTTGAATCCTCTTGTGTAATTATTACGATATCCTCCAGGCATTACAATTAGACAATTGATAAACAAACATGGCGGTATATAAACAGTATATTTGTTGAATTAATTGAATTCCCTCGGGATATTCGCGCGAGTGCAGAGTTAATTAATTACCCTGAGAAGCTGATGAACGTTTAAAAAATTTGGAGGGCACAATTGCAATTTTATCCACCAAGTGCGAGTTCGTGCTAATTCTGTTGAACGAAAAGGCGCATGTCCGCAGACTGAAATATATATTCGCAAAGTGGATCGATGCCAAGGGACAGAAATTCAGGCAAACAGTTGTGCACAAACGTTCATAGACAAATGAAAAAAAAAATTATATTGAAAATCCGTGATAGGCAATGACTTAACGTTATCACCGAGGCCATTTGCATTTTCAACTTGCAGTTATCAGAGTTATTCACGGTGTGAAACTCGGCAGTACCTTTTTGCCAGTAGAAATTGCCACGAATTACGAGTTGTTCGTCGATCAATCGATCAATAGATTTTTTTTGGCAAGCGACTAGATTCTGGTCGGCGGTAAATCGGGTGAAAAACAAAATGGAGTAAAAAAGGGGTGGAATTAATGGCAGAGTACATTTCCGTGTTTTGATCATGACCTACGCAATGACCGGGTCAAGGTCAACCCTCAGGATCACGCGCAGGCGATAGTAAGTGGAGTTTTTGTTCACTACTACTGGGATAAATAATTACTCTCAGAAAAAAAATGTACACTCGCCAAGTTAATTTTGTTGGCAGAAGTGAATTTATTCGGTGGAAGTAATTTTTTTCCTCATTCCATGGAAATTTACTAGAACGTTTGATATTTCATTTGAATTTTCCGTTGCGAGGGGTGAAATTAAATCTTAAGTGAAAACCTTCAGGGAATTTCTCGTTCTTCTTCAAAATTCAATTCTTCAAGTTTTGAGAGAGGAAATTAATTTAGCAGACGTAATGATTTTTCTCAGTGAAGACAGTAATAGTTTATTCGGGAGATGTCTCCAGCAGAACCGGTTTGAGCAGCTCTCAGAATAAAAACCGACAGCTTCTCAAAAATCAATTCTCATATTTTTTGTAATGAGCAAACACTATTAAAGCCTCTGTCGTTTTAAAAAAAAATGCGGTATCATTAAATATTCAATTCCTGTTCGTTCCTCTCAATAATTTATACCGAAGAAAAAAAATTTCCACGCAGAATATTCCTTCAAATGTTCTTACTCGACAATTGCAAATGCGTCCACAATTACGCGATATAATCACACAATTTATGAGAGACCGGTATACAACTGAAATATATATTAATTAAATAAAAAATGCAATATGTCACATAAATTTCACCGATGATAATTAACACCTATATTTTTTCATCTGAAATAAATACAACAAATGAATAATTTTATTTCTCATTTAAAAAAAAAAGCAGAGACTAATAAAATGATTCAGATTTTTTCGTCCCTTTGGTGCATGAATATTTTTAAAAGACATAAAAAAAATTGAACGGATGTTTGCTGTCCAGAAAAGCGAGAAAGTTTATCTGAGGGTTGCCCTCGTATTCCTGAAACGAATACAAAGCAATTGCATGTTGATGCACTCCAGTAATAAACTGGCATTATTATGAAAATTATTCCTCCCACTGTTGAATAATCGAGAGTTACTTGTCGGTAGCAACTCCAATTGCATTGCATGCAGCCTCTGCGTAAATAAACTAAACATTTATGGTTTGAGAAACGAGTGAAATGCTTTTCCGCAATTGTTGCGCAATGAGATCCTGATGGCTGTCGAAATGACGTTCTCCTTCGACATAACGTGAATCACAGTGGAAATGAGATTTACGAGTGTCTCCCATTACATGAAATTTTCCTTTCTTTGATCCAGGGATTTTCTCCTTCCAGTCGTCTCAAACTGCATCAACTTTAATGCGTTGACATCTGCCAACAACTCGTCATTATAGAAATGACAATAATTTTCTCCTGCCAGTCATGCAGCTGGACAATTAACATTTTCGTTGGAGGACGTTGAGTATTGTAAACTTGATTCAATGGTGCCTTTCTAACTGTTATTTTAGATCCAATGATTCAAGTCTATTGGAATTAATCTTCCCATTGTCCTTGATCATTCCTTTACACATTATAAATTAATTACCACGTGCAGAATAATTCCAAGTTTTTATCAACTTTTCTTACATTTTTCCCGCATTTCATAGTGCGTGGAATAAAAAACAGGATTCAGACGGAAATTTCCGCACAGAAAACGGCATTTCATTATTTTTTTATCAAATCATCTCGACGGACAACAAAAAATCCACAAAATTCGCAACAGCTTGCCCGAAAAATACTCAATCATTTTTTTTTCGCCGATGGTATAAAATGAATATCTCCCGCGTCGGCGAATTCTTTCATGGAAAGTAAAAGGAAGAACTTGAATTATCAAAACCCTGGAAGCAAGGACAATGATGTCCGACGGATATTTATGATAAATTGACCGTATCCTGTGGAACTCTGATCAATCAATCTCCCGATATCATCAATTTGCAGACATCCATTCTTCACCTCTCACAGAAACATTGGTTCAATTTTTTATTCTGTTTCCGCACACTTGTACGTAATAACAAGAATTGAGTAGAGTAGGGGACCATCGGCCAGAGACTTCTGAACTACTCACTGCCGATCTTTGTTGTCAGTCTTGCATGGAAAGTGTATCGGTGCAGTTTTAGTTGCAGAAATCCATACGAAATTTTTAGCTCCATCTGTATTTTTATATCTCATTGTGAGTGTAATAATTTTTTTAAATAAAACATCTCGATAAGTCATTCCCATGATTGATCAATTGAATTACCAATGAATTACTCATGAATTACTAATGAATTACTAATAAATTAGTAATTAGCCTTCACTTACCATTGACTCGCCATAGACGTTTATTATATTCCCAGCAATAATTTCTCCTTGGTATCATCTAGACTAGGAAACCTCAAGAATTTATCCTCCTGGAATAATCCACATCCGTCCGCTCGTTCTCTCGTACTCCAGATTGACAATGAGTGTTCAATAAAAAATTCAGATTATCCTGACGTTGAATCACTGATTGGCGTCTCATTAATTCAAATAGCCCTAGATCGATGAGACGGTGGTATTTCTGGGTGAATTTATTTTTGTTTCTAGTGAATGATGCAGGCAGTGGATAGGATGGAGCAAACCGTTGGTTGGGCCGCAAAGGATGTGCCTGGGTGCAATGACCTGGAGTCATTGCTCGTCAGTATCAAGCGAACTGGTGCATCAGTGGATAGTGACCTGGACAGCGGTTACCAGGACGTCGATAATCGATCGGCAACTCCAGGAACATCCAAGGATTCCCAGGAGTCTGACACTGATTCCATCGACAAGGACAGTAATTCGGACAGTGAGTCGGGGAAACAAAATTCTAGAACTCCTGTGGATGAGAATGTGCAGCAGTTGATTTCATTTCTCAATGTAAAATTACCGGACAACTGGGATACCCTGGAGAAGATGGACCAACTGAAAAAGGTCAATGAATATATCCATCAATATTGTCCTAATGTACCGGACAGTCTGATTACTAATGTCGCTGGTCATCTTGTACCTGATGACTCGGGAAATCTTCCATCTGACGTACCAGATTGGCTGGACAAGGAGAAGTTCACCAGGGGTCAGCGCCTGGCCAGGGACAATATTTTCGGAATATTCTTCTCGGAGGCGTTGTCCTTGTACACTCTGTACTCCTTCGACAACGGCCTCAAACCCATCGTCATGACAGGCCGATCATCAGATCCTTATACTTCCTTCAAAAGGTAATTTACTGCGTCATAAACATTGAGGGCTAAAAAATCTGATTGACGAGAAGATAAAAGCGTAAGATATTATAAATATATAATTGAATATATGGAGGGTCTAACGGTCATCGATTTTAAGACTTTAAAAAGTTCAAGGACGAATGAAAAATCATTTCGTTATTCTTTCTCATGATTGGATATCGAGTTTAATGACAAAAAAGTAATTACAGAAATTATGCAATCCAGGAGATTGGAATGTCAGCGGGTAATGATGAAATTCATTCACAGATTCTTGTCGACAGCGAGTAGAGTGAGAAATTGGTTCACCAGTGATCCCTGGACCAAGGGAACACCAGCTTACAATGATATCCAGGTAGTGAGGAGTCTGCACACCAGTGTCAGGAAGACATTGAGGAATATGTCGCTGTCAGAGCTGGATAGGCTTGCAAAAATAAAGGATCCGTTGGCAGAGAGGACTGAGATCCTCCTGGAGGACTTCAGATCGTCCTGTCCCGCACCCAAGACTGGTCAATGCCCTCATATGATGCCGGGAATAAAGGGCAACAGGCCCCGTGGCTTGAACCAGGGGGAAATGGGACTAACCATGTTTGGATTCGTTGGACTCCCAATTTTGTTCCCCGAGGCTTTCGGCATTCATTACTCGAGTGAGCAAGATCTTGATGACTTCTGCCACCTCTGGAGGGGATTGGGTTATCTCTTGGGAATTTCGGATGAGTGAGTTCTGAAAGTATTACATTAATTTGGAGATTAATTGCTCGTTAATGGTGACATTTTGAGGATTAATTATTCAAACTGCTAATAACAATGACTATAGTTATAAATTTGTAGAAGTTTTTTTCGGTCGTTTTTTTTTTTGGTTTCACTACTCAATTCTGGACCTGAAGATTGAAACACATCTCTTCAGGATAATGAGAGAGCAGCGAATATTTTTCACAACGAGAAAAAGTTTCTGCAGGGCAATGTGCATTGTCTTTGGATTCAAATTTATTTATCAAACACTTGGCCTGAAGCTCTCGTCTTCTTTTACTACTCGATTTACTCGTGGAGTTTTTAAAATAATGAGTTTCTTACAGTGACTTCAAGTTTTTCAAAAAACAATGTTTATCTCTCACCAAAGTCTTTCTCAACTCGAATTTCATTCTGTTTTATTACTCAACTCCGTAACTCCGTAAATATCTTGAAATTAAGAAAGATTATCTCAAATTGTTCTCGCTGAGGAAGCCCCACAGCGAAATGATTAATTAAGATACCAGCGAGACGCAGATTTACCCCGAGAACTTGATGAACTCCAACATAATTTCCCGTCAAATACCACTGAATAGAAATAAATAAGGAGTAATTTTTCTGGTCAGTGAATACGAGAACAGAAAAAACGAGAGATTAATTTCATTTATCCCCGCGTTGGAGACAGCTGGTTAATAATGAAGAAGCGAGTTATCATTTAAATAATGAATTTCATGGATTGTCAGGTACAACTTCTGCAATGGAGGTCTGAAAGAGACTCAACAGCGTAGCCGGGACTTCCTGGACTACTGGGTTAAACCAAATTTCAGGGAAATACCCCCTGAATTTGAGCACATGATGAGGTGCGTCTACGAGGGTTTACATCTGTACTTTCCAGGCTCATCATACGACGCTTCATTGTTGTACCTCACGGATTTGATGGGTCTCCACATGCCGAGATTACGAGCATCCATGACTTATTCATCGTGGCTCAGATATTATCTCTCGAAGTAAGTTAGAATCCTGCGGGTATAAAACCACCAGGGAAATCACCAACTGTTCGATTAAAAATTTATATTCATTTCAGAACAATATTTTACTATTCATTCAAACTCAACTGGATAAAGTCGAGGTTGAACAGACGGATAAATAGTGCGATGGATCGAGCGTGTGCCTTCAACGAGGAAAAACACGAGGAGTTGAAAAAAAAATCAAAGGAAATAGTATCGACTTTATTGGAGAATCGTCATGACAAATCCAGTGACATTGACAGTACTAATTTATAGCACAAGGTGATCACCACCTGTTTGCACTTATTCGCAGAATACGTGTCTCAAGGTTTTTAATTTTTTAAAAGGGATACGTTTTTACATTCAATACCATAAAGCTATTGTCTGATTGCTGTGAATGGTCTGTGATATGAATAAAGAAATTTATTACGATTTGTTTATCGACTTTTTCATTGATATTTTATATCCACATATTATATTGTAATATATAATTACTTCTGGGATAATTTTTCTTTTTTTTAATGGTTTTTTAAGGAGTTAGATTATTTATTATTATAATTTCAGTGTAAGTAACTAGGGGATCTGCTTCATCAACCGAACGATTCTTCCAGTTCAAATTTGATTGAAGCCTAATCGATTTTATTGACATAACAAAACCCCCAAAATTTCCATTCGGGACCCGTGAATATTCCCCAAAAATTAATTAAACCCCTTTATAATTGCCCATCTAATTAATAACTGGAATGCAGCGCAAGAGTTCTTTGAGGGAATCCCTGAGTTTCGTCAGACCGAAGAAGAAAAAATTTGTGCAGGTAGAACCATTGAATCAGTCCTAATGAAATTTCCATCGACCTAAACGAAGAAAAATATTCTTTCTCAATTGAATGAAGGCCACACGATTACGGGGAAAACATTTATTCCGTTCAGCAGTGAGACGAGTGCTGGAGTACCTAGATTGGTTTACATCAACCCTGAGTGATGAGGAGCCCAAGGATGAAGTCAGCATCGCCCTGGCACAGCGAAAAAAGGGGGAGAAAAAATATTTAACGCTCGAGGTGAATCTCGTGAATCAATCACTGAAGTATTGAACTCAAATAGATTTATCCTGCAGGATCGTTCGTATTTATTGACTCGAGTAGATACAAGAACCAGAGAGGACAGATCCTACATCCTGGATCTGATAAAAACACTCAGAGCCTTCAGGAAATATCCAGAGGACGTGAGGGAGTCTGTCAGTGCTATTTGTGGATATCTGTACTTTGGAGAGAATCGATTGATCGTACGACAGCATGATCCTGCTCATTACTTGTATTACATAATTAAAGGAGAAGTTTTGTTGACGAAAATTGAAAGAGATCCGGTCACCGGTAAAATCTTTATAAATTGATGTGTCCTTTGTCTTCTAATTCTCCATTTTTCATCGCAGATGACGAAGTGGAAACGAGTGGAGGAACTCTCGGCCCTGGGGACTTGTTCGGGGAGATTGCTCTTCTCCATTCATTGCCGAGATCGACAACTGTCACCACAAAAAGTATAGACCTGAATTAGTCCAGGTAGCAATTGCTCGTCTTCGTGGGTATTAAAAGTTTTCTCAATTAATAGCCCCTGTGGATCTGTTCTACATCACCAAGTCGGATTTCGATAAGCTCCTGAAGAAGACTCTCCTGAAAAATTGGAATGTTCTCCAAGACGCTCTAGTAACGTTCAACTATTTCAAAACTTGGGACGAAGTTACTGTGAGAGAGTGCTGCATTCTCAGTAAAATAAAGGAGTTTGGGCCGAATGAGGTAATTAGGTGGATTGATTATCCCCGAGGAAGATAATTATCGTGATTTTATTTTGAAGATTCTTTTAGGGGATGGCAAGGGAATGGTCAATTATGTGTATTTTCTACTGTCTGGAAAGTGCCGGCTCATTGAACACATGATTATTTTTGAACAAAAATTCTGCAATCATGTTAATTACGAGCTGTACTGCCCCGAGAAGTACCAGGGATCGCGTCATGGAAGTCAGCGACAGAGTCACCGATTCCAGGGAAATGAAATGGTAAATGTACTATCCGAATAAAATTTCGTGAATATTTTTTTTTGATTGAATGAAAAATTCCGGTTTGTTCTCGTTTTGAAAATGGAATTAGGGAGCTGATGAAGACGAGTTGGATGAACCCGAGGTCCCGGATTATGCGGGAGTCATGATTTCTAAGCAACCTCAGGGAAAAATGGACATGGATCGTCACAGCGTTGTCACTACGACTCTTCAGGACGTGGTGCGTTGATAATTGCGTTGAAAAAGAGGAAATTCTGTGATTTATTCGTTTTCCTCATTTGAATTGTTAATTAAATTTGATTGTTATTAGATAAACCAATGGCATGAGATCACGGACGTCGCTGCGGCCTTGATGAGACAGCCCTCCACTGCCTCCCAACAGGCCCATCCGGAAGGTGTCAGAACAATATTTATGCAAGTCTGTGAATTCCAGAGGGGAGCGTGTTTTGGTTTAGGTGCATATGTCCACCTCCTGGAGAACGGGCGCAATACAAAAGCATTTTTTTTTTCTCGTAGGAGAGGAGATGAGGAATCGTCGAATCGTGTCGATGACACCAGTTCGATGCCTCCTAGTCCCTCGTTATTGGCTATTCGAACACAACCGGGGAAATATTTGGGAACGAGTGAAGCTCTTCATGAATATGAAGTACCCGTCCAAAGATCAGCTGTTCAACAAGTTCGTCACCGATCGTCGGTGAGCAATTAAATGTCAGTCGTAAAAATTCCTTTGATATTTACTTATAATACTCACATACAGGTGGATCAAGTACAAGAAAAATATGATGACACATATTATAAAAAGGGGTAGAAATATTTATAATAGAACTACCATTCATGACGTGCCTTATTCTATCAGGATCGATGAAGACATCGAAACTCTATAAGTACAAAATTTTACAGAATCTCACATAAAGTTAAGTACCTCCTTAAAAAATATACATTTTTAGACATTAAAAAAATGTTACAGTATTCTTAAAATTTTTGTGGCTGAAACAACTCTAGCCCAACAGTCAATAAAATATGAAGATTTGCACGCACATCGAGTGCTCGTTCAATTGAATAGTATTAAAATATTAATGGCACGAAGAGATATACTTCCTCACAGTAAATACAATAATCTCGTTCACTATAAAATTTCATTTAAATTCACCTGAACCACTTCCAATTCCAACATTAGAATTGACCGTTTCAATTATTAATTAATCGATTAAGTCGTAAATGGACGATTGAAATGATCACAAATATTGGTCTCAAAATAATCTCATTCACACCAGAACTCAATCTGAATTTATCCGAATTTATCAGAAAAAATTAAAACTCAAACTCTTGAAATTTGAGGCTGAAGATCAGTATTAATTAATACGTAACTAGGATTTGTAAAACTGTCAGGAGTTTCCTTCCTCAAATCATTCTTGTTCCTGGGCATATTAACGTAATTATCCTGAGTCCGGATAATCCCAGGATTGCAGTCACTCTTCCCCCTATCATGAGTCAGCCCGCCATCGATTTCATCTTCAATCTTCCCCCCCTGGTGATGAAAAGTCTTGATATTCCGTGGAGTATTGCAGTACCCAGAATCCCTCTCAGGCTTCTCCTTAACCGGACCCGACCTTGTCCTATTCATTGCTTGTCGTTGTTTAGCGAATTCCGCCCTGCGTTCCGCGACATTTATTGGCTGTAGATAATTATCATCCTCATCATTCTTAATCATCGGAGAGAGCTCGACAGTTTCTGAATCAGAGTCAGAGAGAATTTGCTCGTTGCGAGCCATTGGAAATTCGAAGTGGGTCACTTGACCTGGGGTTCGTGGACTGAAAATGTCAGTCTCATTTTTATTTACTGCCGGAGTCATACAGAGATAAGGATCATCAGCTGTACTAGCTGGTAAAGTCGGAGAATTGACGTAGTGGGTTGGTGAGGACAGAGCCTCATGGTCAGGGGCTGACATCATCGTCAAATAATCCTTCGTCATCAACATATTCATGTCCATATACGGTGTATTCAAGTCCACATAATGCATCTTCACACTGTCATCCAGCAAGTTTCCAATGCTATCAGCCAACTCTGTGAACGAAGGCCGAAGTGTAGGTTTTGCTTTCCAGCACTCGATCATTATATCGTAGACTTCGTCAGTAGCGTACTCAGGCTTTTCCATCCGGTACCCCTCGATGAGCTTCGTGTACTGCTTTTCGGCCTCCATTCCTGGGTATGGAGTCTTGGCAAGGGTGAAGAACTCCCAGAGAACAATTCCAAACGACCAAATATCTGACTGAGTCGAAAATACCCGATCTCTTATCGATTCTATCGCCATCCATTTGATTGGCAGAGGTGCATCACCCTTTTTCTTGTAATTATCATCTTTGTACATTGTCTTGGCTAGTCCAAAGTCGCAGATTTTTACGATATTGTCTTCTGCGAGAAGAATATTCCTTGCTGCTAGGTCCCCATGAAGTACCTGAAGAGAAGTGAGTCATAAAAATATTTCCTGAAGCCATTAATATGTGTTCATCATTTTAATTAATAAAAAATTATGTACCCTTCTTTGACTGAGGTACTCCATTCCTCTGGCCACCTGGAATGCCCAGGACAACAAATCCTGCGTGCAGATTGGCTTGAGATTGCTGTCCTTGTAATCACCCCGATAATTCGATCGCCACGCAGGCTGAACTGAATTATTGCTGAGTACCATTCCATCCGGTGACATGTTCACACCCTGGGAATCAGGGCCTGGACTGTATGGCCCTGAATCACCACTCGAATTCATGCTAAGACTGCGGGAAAATGATAATGCCGCATATTTTATCCTGACGATAAGAACGTAACAGGAACGTATTAAACCACAGACCACATGCAACCAGTCCCATCCGAGGTTTTTATAGCGTCAGTCCATCAATAAATCACCAGAAGACCATGAAATTAATTTGAAATTTAATAGCAGGCATTAGTTTTGAGTTATTACGTCACAGATTCTATGGAAAAATCTAATAGAAACTCTCTGTTTATTCCGTAAACTCGTCGAGAGTTTATGGAGAAATTTATCGTCACATTTTTCCTCTAGTCTTCGTTGAATTTTATTCTATTGAATTTTTCCATACACGCGGCAGAGGAATATTTTTAGTTAGCAGTATTGAGCTACATTGGAGTTATTTACACATTTCAGAAATTTATATCTCAAAAAAATTCACCTGTTGTTGCTACCAACGCTGAGAGTGCGATTCAACAACTCCAGTCCAATAGACACGTCGATTTTTCCCGTGGCTGGATCAATTTGATTGACGAAGTCCGATCTGTGTCGCAATAAATAATTATGCAAGTTACCGTATCTGCAGTACTCAACAATTACCAATAACTCCCCTGTAATTTATAAGAACGTTTATGAATGCATAATATCTTCTAGTTGATATTAAAGTGGACGGATACTAACGTTTAGCAATATTCTTGGTGCATGCGCCAAGTAGATTAACGACGTTCAAGTGCTTTCCAAGGTGAACCATGATCTTGAGTTCAGAGGCAAGTGCTCGAATGTGAATTGATTCTGTCGAGCGTTTCACCATCTTTACAGCAACTGTCGTCACTTCCTCCTCTTCATTAATTCCTTGGGCTTCAGCTTTCATTACAACACCGAACGCACCATGTCCCAATTGCTTTCCTATTCAGCGATAACGATTTCACGAATTAAAATCATTTCTAATTGAATCTAATTTGATTGACCTGTTGATAAAATTAATATTAAAAACAGAGAATGATTGATCACCGAATTTCAGACGTTCCCGAGGAAATTCCCATTTTTTATCATAGGGCAGAAGTTCGGCTTGATCATCAACCGTTAATTCTGGGTTCAGACACTCCAACGCACCCTCTTCGAAGTGAGTCAGACCTGCCTCCATCAATTGCTTCCGTATGACCTGCAGCATCAAATTCATTGAAACACTATCAGTGAGAATGATGTTTAAATTGATTGAACCACAGGGTCAATTGATCTCAATTTACCTTCTCCCGATGAACCTTTATAGAGAAGAAGACAACAAGAACAACGACGAGAACAACCAGAACAATAATCAGAATAATGAGATCCTTCGATACTTCCTTACTCTTGACTGTTATCTTCTGCCAAGAGGAAACTTCTCCCATTTTGTTCTTCGCGACACACATGTATGTTCCACTCACTCGCTCCGGCATGTGTCTAATATGAAGGGATTGATTTCTATTCATTAATGAATAATCTTCAGCGGCTGCAGATCCATTACGAATATCAATCGGTTTGCCATCCTAGAATCCAATTACATTAATTTGATAGAAATCATTTTCTTTAGTCGACTGACAGTAACAATGCACTATTTATTAATTATTCTTTATCTACCTTTAACCAGGTAATAACAGGCGAAGGTGCGCCTTTAACGAAACAATGTAAAGTCATAGCTTTCAAATTATTTGTTTCAACAATTTCTGATTTATTCAAGTTCGACTCGTTGAGCATACGAGGAGGTTGTGATTCTAGAAAGAGAAAATTAATTAATAACTCAATTAATAGCCCTGATTAACCGTTAATGAATGGGAATTGAAATTTGAAAGAATTGAAACTCTAATTACTCGAGTGATTCAAGTAAAAATAATTCTCTCAATTAATTGACGTTTTCTATTGAATTTTCTTTGAAGGAAAAATTGAATCGGGGAATTGTTTGATGCAATAAATTTTGGGGTAATCACCAAAAACACGAAGATGATAGCTTTCGTCAGTTGTTCCGCCTGAAAGCGTCTCTCCGTTACATGTATAAATAATACTATCAGTCATTTTCACGGATTTAATACGCAGAATATTCTGGTACGTAAATTCTGACTGAGTGTACACTAGGCTGATTCGATCGTTCGTTTCCATTTGTGATTTCTCACTCGTCCATTTCACCTCAGAAGAGTAATTATGAATTGGTGCGACACATCTCATCACTACATCATCTCCAGTGTGGACTTTCTCCTGTTCAGGTAGCTTAATACCGAATCCACTTTTCACCTCTGAAAAAAAAACCCATTGCGTTAGTATCCCTCCATTTATGGAGTAATTAGTATTCCAGAGCGACACTTTACCGGACACAGAAATTCTTTGGGCGGAAAAGTCACAACCGAATTCATTACATGAGGAGCAGTTGAGATATCCAATGGCATTGACCCACAAGCTGACAGTTGAAGAGGTGCCTGTCAATTTTTTTGTTTCAGTGGCATTCTGAAAAATATTCACTATTCATTATTCCCGTCCATCTCCGAAATTTCCTAGGATAATGAAATAAAAGAGACCAAAATAGACTTCCCCTTTTTTCATTCAATAATAATTAAAGATCAATTGAAATTTATTAAAAATAAATAGAAAAATAGATCTCTTCAGGACACTCCGACTCCGAATAAACAATTTATCCTTAAATTACGGAATCACTGACCGGATGAATCTCGATCTCGGAATTTAATGGTCGAAATGACCAGACTATGTCTGGTGCTGGATAGGCAGCAGCACGACACGTTGTGGTCATCCACGTATTGGGTAAATAATATTCATCAAGTGGAAAGTCGTCGACATAGGCTCTTGCTGTGAACAGACAAACCAATAATCAACAAACGTGTTATCACAAGCTGGAGGATCGATATAGAGTGTACCCTAGATCAATTACATGTGACTTCCAGATAGAAAACGAGTGACTTGTTGTTTTTAGGTGAGTAATCGTCCCCGTTGAAGCCACGCAGGACGTAGCTCCCCATGTCTGTGATCTTCAAGTCCTTTATCGTCAGTCTAGTCGACTCGGGTGTTGTCACAATCTTGTGTCTCGTTGAGGCGTTCACCTCGTGCTCTTCCTGCCGAGCATCGATGAATGTCCTGTAATCATTAAATTCCTCTGCCATTCCAATTTTCAACTCTAGATTCAGTTTTTATTTTCATACCATATCAGCACTGGAGCTGGATAAGCGTCCACTTTCACCACTAGTGTCAGTTCTCTCCCTTCATGCAATACATAATTCATATCCTCTTTCTGAGGTGTCAGGGTGATGAATTTGTTGTTGGGATCTGGTGGGGACATTTGTAATAATTTATATCAATTATTATTAGGCTGAGGCAATTAATGGTCCACTTGCTCATGAAAATGAGAAATAGATACTGCCACGTTTTTTTTTCCCCGTTTCAAGTCAAGTTCAAGTACGATCGCCTCTTTCTTATTAATTCATTATTTTCTAATAGATTTTATATTTTATTTAATTATATTTAATTACAACGAGCCTGACTAACCGTGAATCGTCAAGTGGGCTGTCGTCGATGCTTGACCGTAGTGTGTCATCAATACGCATTGATACTCTCCCGCATCTTCATTTCGGACATCAGTAATTTGCATTTCTGCGGTATACCTGCTCAAGGTCTCAGACAATTTTTCTGGATACGATTTGATCTGGAATCGGGGATTCTGGGGAGAGATATTAAAATTTTAGACTGAATACTGACTAGTCTGGATGAGGACTTTTTGAATCCTCAAGTTTGAAATTGATCGCTTACTTGGGGCACGCTCCAGTTAAATGTGTACGAGCCTTCTCCAGCTTTTATTTCAATGCTGCAATTCACTCGAAGTGTTTGACCAAGAATTACATGTTTCAGTGGAGCTTTATCCACGATCGGTGGTACGAGTTCCGGAGGGACTGGAGAAGATAAAAAGAATTGGAGATTAAAAGTTTTCGAGTTTGAAGAGAATTCCAAAATGTTCGTGACAGCTGTTGATTGTCGTTCCACGAAAACTGTTTTCTTATCTCAATTGTTATATCACTCGTTCGGAAAATAGATACTTCAGATTTTCTAGCTTTTGAAAACTCACCCGAGACATCCAGGATATACGTCACATCGTATATGTTCTCGTCAGTTTCTATTAAGCACGTGTACATGCCGTTATCGTGTAAAGTTGCGTGATAGAGTGTAAATCCGATTCTGGGATCGAATGACATTTTTTCACCGATTTCCGGTGTCTGTAAATTTATTCCCTTATATAATTCTGATAACGTGAAAAAATAAAAAAATCAATGCACCCTAGAAAATCTCTGGAAATTTCAGTCTCAATATCCGAATTTTAAATTACGAGTCTCAATTCAATTTTAACAATTAAACAATCAATTTTGATTAATCGAATTATTAATTTAAATTAATTAAATCATTGAAAATTCAATATCCAATTCAATTTTCAATAGATTCAAATGGATTATTATCTGAAAATCGATAATGACTTGAAATTTCAATTGCAATTTTCAAATTTTTATTTATGAATCCAGAATTTTACCGTGGCAGACAATTTTTCCAGGCGAACATGATAATCAGGCGAAGTCGGTCTACAAGGGAGGATTGCTGATTCGCCAGTCTTGATGTGAACATCACCAGACATTGACGCGAACAGAGACAAATTCGCTGAAAAATAATTACCAACTCATGAAGTCATTGCATTTTCGGAAATATTTAAGGCCCGGATGGACTGTCTAGAAAAGATAATTTACTCCAAAATTGGGACTTCTAATTACTCCGTCAATTAATAGTTTTTTCCTAAATAATTGTTAGCTAGCGGCCTAGTTGATAACCGCTAGAACGCTAGCTAACAATTATTGAAAAAAAAAATGATTAATTGCCAGAGTAATTAGGAATCCCAATTTTGGAGTAAATGATCTTTTCCAGATAATCCAACCAGTCCTTAAATAAATTACAGCACCCTGACGAAACTTGGAATGAAGAAATTAGGGGGAACGTACATCTGACGTAGACGTACATCCACCTGACGTTGGGTTGATCATGCACATCTTGATCGACGTAGACATCGAGATCGGCGCAACCGTAATATCCAGTATCACCGGCGACGGTTGTCGGTCTCGTGAAATTGATATGATGTCTTCCATCGATCGCCCAGGAATTAAGAACAGCACTTGAAGTCGATATCTATGGAGAAATGATTTTATTCCTCTCGTCTCAGGTAATTGTCACTTGCACTCACCATCCCCGTGTCCTGGGGGTAATAGAACTCTATCTCCTTGAAATTGCCCGAGCAAGTGATATCGAGTGGTTCCCCCTCTTCAATGAACAGTTGTTCTACATCAGGGATTACCTCAGGCTTTGCACTTGAAATTTCTATAACTCCTGAAAATATTAAAAAATATATGAATATTATAAATATTATAAATATTATTTATAATATTCATATATTTTTTAATATTAATAATAATTTTTTTAATTATTTATTTATTTATTATTATTTATGATTAATTTATTAATAATAAATTAATAATAAATTTTTTAATATTAATAATAAAAAATATATGACTATTATAAATAATATTTATAATATTTATAATATTCATATATTTTTTAATATTTTCATATATTTTTTTATATATTATAAATATTATTTATAGTAGTTATTATATGATTATTATTATATAATAATTATTATATAATTATAAATATTAGAAAATATTGATAAGATCTTACAGATCAAATGACAAGTGTCCAAAGATTTTTCAAAGAAAGATTCTCCCCTGAATAAAAAAAATGTGAAATGAAGATGTTAAATTGTCGTATTCCATCGTCATAATATTAGAACGATTCTGTAATTCGATTTTTAAATTTGATTGTTTTTTAATATTGTCGAATAATTGGATATTCCTTCAACCCAATTTATAGAGATTATATTTGTACAGATAAGTCCCTGGAAATTCCTTTATTCCAGTTCTGCGCAGCTACGATTCCCAGAGGAAGTCCTTTCTTTCCTCTTGCGATAAAGCCCTTATCAACATGTTCTCCATCCACCCAGTTGTGACACCGAGTTTAAACACTAACTAGAATATTAGCTAACAATATTCATGCATGATATGAAAAATATGTCAAATACTGGGGCAGCACGTGCATCAGCCTCACTGGAGGACACATTATGCGAGTTTTAATTCAATTTCAATTCTACCCAGACATTTTTTTATTAAACAATCCTATTAAACAATCCTATTGAACAATCCTATTAAACAACCATCTATTTCCACTAAATCCCGCGTTTCCAGTCGTAATAAAAATCGAATCCCCAATTCAATTCGATTTTCAATGAATGGAAAATGGATTTATCAATGAAAAATTCGACAGAGATTTCTCTGGAGGTATTAATTTTGTAATTTATCAGTATGTGAACTTGATAACGAGTTTTTGATACAGTAGCTGATTATTTGGAAACACTGGAGGTCTGGAGGGCGAGATAAATTCATGAGAGATACCCCTTTCGAGATTTGGGATGAAATTTTTTTAATATATCCTGTTTACGGTCCGTTGCAGTCCAGTTACAATAGCTGGGTGTGTCCTCAGATATTTCTATCTTCCTTGACATGTCCCTTTATCGAAATATCTAGGCCTGAACCAACAACCATTCGATATCAAGTCTATCTTACTCCCATTGATTGCTATTAATCGATTTTCAATTAATCGTCTCTCACACATTATCTTATTATTATTATTTCTGTCATTCTGCTTTTCTGCAAGAGGTGAATCGTCATCTGTAATTGAGGCTGAGTAATACATAACATGACTCTTCGGAGTAAATATGGTAATGAGGCTTGAACTCATGTGGAATATTTTCAATCCGTGGAATTGAATTCTGTCGGAATTGATCACGCGGAAATTAAATAAATATAAATAAATACGCGAAATTAAATTCATTTCCATTTTCTACTGAAGTTTTATTTATTTTATTTACTTGTTTTATTTATTTAATTGTTTATACTGTTGTTTTTAGGTATTTGGGATTTTTTTGGTGCCTTAAAAAATTGGGTTAATGACAATTTTCCGATTAAATTTCACTCACGAAAATTTCTATCATTTTTTTTTCTGTCAAATCCTAAAATTTATGAGAGTGCAAAATATCCGTGTACAGCTAGGATTTCAAATAAAAAAATTTCGGTGTTTTAGTATTGAGTAGTTGGGACTTATCCATTTCGAAATCAGCCTAAGGCGCCTAATCAGCGTTAAGAGCGATCTTGCAGCACTCATTAGTAAACTTGGGTCACAAATGGGTTTTTAATTATCAGACTCGACCTAAACCATTTCTGCAATCCGCCGGATGGCTTTCTTATTGGCAAAACGTGACGATTCGAGATCTCCAGAGAACCTTCGCGACTATTAAAAGTCATGAATCATCCTGCGCTGTGATTTCCATTTTAACCGATTTTCAACCGAAATCGCGGTAAAAAAAAATGAAAGGCCGATGCGATGGGCCCGAGAATTCCAGAGGGAATGTGTCAGAATTTTGGTGAGCGTGTGGAATGATATCAAGGCCGGGAAATCGACCAATGGGAATTGATTCCACAGGTGAGAGTAACGAGATAATGAGTCAATGGAGTACCACGTGATTCCACGGTTGCAGACGATTGACAGCGCCTTGAAAATTCTCACATTAAAAAAATGAGAACTCACCTGTGCACTGAGAGAGCACCAGGATAAAGGGGAGACTCTTCACCAGAGGGTTCATTTTATCGAGTGGTAGCACCGGTGTCTAGGTTTGTATTCACATTTTCAGGAAGTCATTGCACAAACATTTGAATTATTTTTAGCCGCGTGGAGGAGGTGAATGGATTGTGTTTGCCTTTCGTCGAGGACTTGTTCACTATTACGCGGTGGAATGCTCACTGGTTGTCTGGTTCCTCATGTGAACACCACTGGTACTCAATGCTGAAGAGGGTGGGGTCTTGTGAATGCCCTGGAGAAGGAGAATACGTCATCGAGGATGTACCGGTAAAAATTTTATGCCGCTGTAAAAAATATTCTCCCACTCTGTACATCCGTCATGTCATTTTCTGATTTTCAATATTTATTTATTTTTGCAGTAATTATCGGTGGATTAATTACCAAATTATCAAATCATTTATCATATCAATTATCAAATTATTGTTTTATCATTTTAATTCCACTTAAATACGTCACTTCGATGACAATTAAAAAACAGTCAATCAGTGTTTGAGGAGTTACCGAATTTCGCATCTCTGATGACCGCACCAGTTGCACCATAAAATTATTATTACGCGCTACTATTATTTACGCAGTTTTTTGCGATAACCGCTGTTTAAATTGCGATTCCCCTCGCTATTTATCGCCCGGGAATCCCAAATGACGCCTTTTTCAAATAGAGCGCATTACGCACTCCCATGGGGTTCTCCGGAAAAATTTCTGGGAATTTGTTATTTGGAGGAATTTTTTTTCGGGAGATCCTCCAAGAATTCCTCTTCACCATCTGTTTAAATAAAATGAAAAATTATTTACAGAAATTGTTCACGGAAATTGTTTACGGAAATTGTTGACTCGCTATTCTGGGAATATTCAACCAAGCATTTTCTTGATTAATAATTAATCGGTAATATAATTCTAAATTTCATGCAATTCGCGGTTTCGCGGTTTAAATAAATTTACAAAATGAAAACAAGTTTTATTCCTTCGCATGGTAAATCCTGAAGAAACTGTTGAGTACATTGAGGATATAAGAACTAGTTTATCGACTGATAACTACATACCCTGGGAGACTCGTCCCTCAGATTATAAATTTAAATTTATTTTTTAAATGTCAAATTCCTGAAAAGTTGAATTTCAACAATTTGGACAGTTCACCCTCAAAAAATTGCAATAAAATTTCATATTCTGCTCGTAACAATTACCAGCGATATATAGTTATACATATATACATGCATTATGTACTCTATATTATATATTACTGCTGTTTCTCCACTCTCCAAACAAACATGGCGACATGCCAAAGCCCACACCGTTTCGTTAATTAACCTGTGTCATTTTTATCGTGTTAACATTCAGTAATTATTCAATTACTTAAAATCATGAATCTTGGACTTGGAAGTACTTTACTCCCAGGTGATCCTCGGCTGATCGATCACATCGTCGGGGAAGTCAAGTCTCAGGGAATTTTTGATCAATTCAGGAAGGAGTGTATCGCTGACGTTGACACAAAGGTGCGATAATAATTCATACAACCACTACATTTATTATCATCATTAAAAAATTCTCAGTGTATCCGATATTTTCATTGTGACACCAAATGCATGCACGTCTCAGGATTTTATTACTATTCATAACCTTGAAACTAGTTTTTCTATTCAACATTTTTTCTTGTACATTTCACGAAAGTTTTGAACGTCTTTTCTCGTTCAAGACGTTTTTTCGTTTTTTCGTTCAGTTTTTGTTTTAATTATATGATCATTTTTTAACAGATAATGACAATTGAAAGGGAGGAATTTATGGGAAGAATTAAATAATATAATTTAATGAATTAAAGTAATTATCATGTGGGAGGTAGAAAAAATACTCTTTGAGTGTTCAGTTAATTTGATATTATTCCAATAATTTCGCAATGTTTTATTATTTTCTGCGACTTGACTGGTGTCATGATTCTGCTCCATAGATCATGCTAAATTTATTTTCAGCCAGCATACCAGAACCTGCGAACTCGTGTGGAGAGTTCGGTGAACTCGTTCCTGTCGAAACAGCGTTGGCGTGCAGATCTGAACAAGAATCAGCTCCGGGAAACCCTACGAAAACACATCTCCGATGGTCCGTACCTGGACACAGGTGTGGAACGTATCGTGGACCAAGTGGTGAACCCGAAGATCTATTCAGTCTTCATGCCACAGGTGGAGGACGTGGTGTATGAGTTCCTGGGGCTCGAGAAACCGAGACGTGAGAAAAACGGTGCATGTGGTTTCAAGGACCTCTTGCCGAAGGATTTGGATCCAGTATCACCAGAATCAGATAAAAACAGCCTGAAGGACATCTCCCTGGACTCAGTGGACGCGAATTTGTCGGCTCCTCTCGAGGACAATGATTCAACCGTGAAGAGAGAGTCCGAGGCCGAGGTCAAGATGGAGACGAAGCTTGAGGATTTTTCTCACCTGGAGAACGACATCAGCAATGGAAAAATCGAGGAGGATGCCGAGAGGTCAGTGGGGGAGCCGATGGATCTCGAGGGGAACACCCCACCACCTCCAGGTGTCAAGGACTCGGTGCAATCAGAGGAGAGAGAGCAGGATGATGAGGACGAAGAAGAGGAGGAGGACAGTCCCGTTTTCGAGCCCATCGACATCATGAATCTCAATGAGTCCAACATCTCCAACGACTCTCATCTCTCTGGCATCTCCGAGCTCACCAGCCACAGATCACGCAGTCTCGATTTTTCAAATGAACTCTCGCGTGATCACTTTGATTTCTCCAATCAAGATTCACAACTCAGCAAAGTCTCATCTGATTCTCGATTATCAATTGTCACTGATTTTGGATCATCCAATCAGCCAACAACTCCACTAGCTGATATCCAGAAGGATGAGAACAGCAAAGACAAGTTCTCGAAGGACAATTTCAAGGCTATCCGTGGGGAAGGGGATGACTCCGGTGGACTGCAAATGAGGGATAATAAAATTGATGGAAATAAGCAGAAGGAGAGTTTAGTGGAGATGAAGGATGGAAGTGACACGAGGAGCTCGAGGACGAATTTATCGTCGAAGGAGTCGTCTCGAGATGGTATGGAGAGGATTGAACACAGGATCAAGGAGAAAAGGAGCTCTGAAAGGTCGAAGGTCTCGAAGGAGGGGTCTCAATTCAGGGAGTCTAGGAGTCATAGAAATCGAGAGAAGGATAAGAGGAAGTCTTCTCACAGTGAAGGCAAGGCTGAGGGTTATGAAAAGTACAAGTCGAGAGACAAGTCTGAAAATTCGAGGGACTCGAGTGAGAAGGTCAGGGATACGAAAGAGAGTAAAGACACCCCCACGAAGTTGAAGGAGGAGAAACCGAAGGAGTCCCCCAGTAAAGAGGGAAAGGACCTGAAGGACATCTACAAGGAGAAAATCCGAGAGCTGAGGGAGAAGAAAGAGTTGACTGAGAAGGAGAAATTGGGTAAAGAGGGTAGAGAGTCCTCTAAAGACACCAAGTCCTCCAAGGAAGGAAAGGACAAGAGAGATCCCTCGAGGGATAAGGAGAAGCGCAGGAACTCGTCGTCCAGGACTCGCAGTTCAAGACACGAGAGCAGATCGTCAAAGTCATCGAGAGAAGATTCGAAATCGACAAAAACTGAGAAAGAAAAAAATAAACGAGAGGAGAGTCATCGCTCTAAGGATTCTAAAAGTAGGAGTCAATCAGAATCGAATGATAAGTCTGATAAATCTGATAAATCAGATCCTAAAAAGTCATCGAAATCTGAAAAAGAGGATAAGCCAGAGGTGAAACAGGACGTGAAATCCAGCCAAAAGTCTTCGAAGAGGGACTCGAAATCAGACTCGAGGAGTTCTGATCGTTCAGAGAAACGTGACGAGTCCAAGGACAAAAGACGAAAGGAGGAGAAGAAATCAAAATCGAAGGACGATCACTCCAGCCTGAGGAAAGGCTCCAACGATCGCAGATCTTCCGACCGAGATGGCTCGAGTGGATCCAGTGGCAGAGGCTCCCAGAAGAGTAGCTCAAGCCCCAGCACATCATCCTCGAAGCCCTCGTCCTCCTCCCTGGTGAAGGACTCCAGCACCACTAGCAACTCAAACAGTGAGACTTCAGATGGCCTCGACGATAATCAAACAGAAGAGTCGAAGCCTGCAGATCCGCAGGTGCCAGAAACCAGTGGATCAAAAATTGATAGTCAAGAGGAAAAGGTAACTGAAGAACCTGAAGAGACAAATACCAGACGAGTGGATCCAGGTCATAGCGAGATAAGTCTCCCATTGAAAAAACGCCCACTCCAGAGTGACGATCTCACTTCACGTGCCAATGAGGCCGCAATAAAGAAGCCAAAATTCGCCAGGAACTTCGCAGAGGCCAAGAAGATGATGAAGATCAGGAAGAAAATCGAGAGGGAGCATTTAAAAGACCAATCGCCAGTGGACGGTAGGTCATCAGCGTCTGAGGTATCTGAGGCTTCAGAAGCTGAAGATAAGGTGTCGCCACTTCTGGCTGATGAGGAGCGAGCGCAAATTATCGAAGTGAAAGCCGAGAATGAGGACGTACCGTGCCCTGGAACGAAGTACAACCCGAACCTCGAGGAGGGCTCCAAAGTGATCCTGGCAGCTGACGAGATACTCAACACTGAAATTGTCGCCAAATTAAACACCAAGTCGACGTTATCAGAGATGGAATTGTCGATAAGGCAATCTCTGACGGAGATGATCTCCGATAGAACTCATGAGGAGAGCACTGGGAAGAGTGTTGAGACTGTAGGCAGTCATGAGGAGAAGCCCAGCACTTCAGGGGAAGAGCTTAAAATTAAAATTGAGGTGAAAGAAGAGATTGAATGGACCGAGGAGGAGGCAGGGACCTCAGCTCCTGATGAATTGGACGAGAAACGAGAAAAAGAACGAGAACAACCAGAAAAACCACCGAAGAAAGAGCACCTGGAGCCTCCAGATTATCTCGCAACCCCTGGAACTTCATCAACAACTCAAGGGCTCTCAGACGACGAGGAGGACGTTCGTTATTTCCTAGTGGACAACGAGAGATTGAACAGATTCACTCAATTCATGAACTCGATTGGCCTCACTGAGGAATCCCTCAGAACTCATCCAGACAAACCTATCCTCGTCCCCGAGTCCCAGGCGATGGCTCCACCCCAGCCCAAACGAAAGTACTCCACCAGTCCCTTATCAGACATTCTCCTCAACAACTCCAATAATAATAATGACGGGCACAAGCTGGAGGCCACGATTTATGAGGAAGAGGGCCAACCATCTGCGAAGAGAAAAAAAATGGGAAGACCCAAAAAAATGCGACCCAGTGGCAACTCCACGAGTCCACAAATGAACGGCGAAAACTTTGTGCTACCGATGAGTCCAGAGAGCGACGTATCAGTCACCAGTGATAAAATTATTGGATCACTGAAGGACGAGCGTCGGCCACGAGGCAGCAGCCAACGGTACACCAGTGACGATTTGTACAAGCCACGTCCACTATTCGCAAGTTCCTCCAGAAGGAGCAGAAGATCAAATCCATAGCTGCTGGTAATCAACGGACTATGGCGATCACCTATAGTCGTTTAAATCCATAATCGATAATAATGAGTTTATATTTTTTTACTGATAATTACCTTCAGTCCATCGTTTGGTATTCAAGCGGTTTTGTACATAGGTAGAAGGAACATTCGAAAACTGAAGGTAAATTAGGCATGAATATTTAATTAAATTGAGTGTTCGGATTTATTTAGACCTGTACTTCCCTCCTAGAAGTTTCTGTAAAGTTTCTGGAAACCAACAAAGAAATTGGAAGTTTATTTGCAGAAATTTCTGCGTCCCAATTTCTGCGTTAATTATCGAGGAGAGAAAATTTGAATTACAGTAACAGTTCTATATAAAATAAAGTTAAAAGTGTTTTTTATTAATTAATTATTCCTGGTTCATCGCTTTCTTCGGGGACTCGCTATTTCTATACATCTCGGGCATGGGAACTCCAGAAAAATAACTTAAATCCCCATGGGATGGTTCTCTAATTTATTCTCTTACAATTCAGTTTCTGCCATGAGTATAATCAGTAATTATGTATAAAAATGGTGATAAAGGTCAATAAAGAGATTTTTTATTCGATTCAATGAGAATGAAGGGTTTTTAATGGACTCGGGGTATTACTCTAGAGAACTTAATGTCAACCAGAAACCAGTTTCACTGGTGGTTACGAGACTCCGTCGACTGAATTTAATTGGCACTGCGGTTTTATCGTTTATTTCCACTCTGTGGTGCTGTAAAAACGATATTATCCCGACTTTTGTTTCCAGCAGGGCAAATCTCATTCCTGTAGAAATTAAAATTACGTCACTCGTGATTTTCACAAGGAAAATTGTTTGAACATTGACTGACGTACCAATGCAATTACGAGGACCTTCACCGAAGGGCAGATATGTGTAGGGACTTCTCTTCGATTTGTTCTCCTCGTTGAATCTCTCGGGGTCGAATTCCTCTGGTGATGGGTAATGCCGGGGATCATGATGTATCCCGTAGATGGGAATCACCACTCGCATCCCCGCGGGCAACTCCACGTCCGTTTCTGGGATTTTGTAAGGATACTCGCACCTCCTGGAGAGCAAGGGAGCTGGTGGGTACTTCCTCAGGGTTTCTAAATGGAAAAATTGATTTTTTTTTAATTTAATTTTTTTTTGAGCAGTCCAGGGATTTTTTTTTTAATTATAGGCTGTGGGGGTACCTAAGATCACTTTATCGAGATATTTCATCTCCTGGACGGCGTCGTACGTCAGTTTTCCGGCGCAGCCCTCAGTCTCTTTAAGGATTTCTTCTCTGACTTTCTCCTGAATCCTCGGGTTCAACGCCAATTCGTACAGACAAAAGGCTATTGTGTTCGAGGATGTCTCGTGTCCAGCGACGAAAAATACGAATGCCTGAGCTGCAATTGCGTTCTCGTCGAGAACTGTAAAATATTGAATGACTTCGTTTTTTATTCAAAGAAATTCTCATTTCTGTGGGCGTAGTGAAAAACGAAAAGAACGATGAGCAGAAACAATTTGTATGAAAAAATTTGTTTACACTGTCCCAAATTCCGTAGTGACCCATTAAAAACATTAAAAAAAAAAATGGAAAACTAGTTCTTGAAGAAGATTTATAAAATTTCTAGAAAAAATTTCTTGACTCAACAGGAATATTCTGGTATATCAAAACCATTTCCCGGAATATTAAATAATTTGATATTTCCCACCGATATCCTCATCACCATCCGCTGCATTCCCCGGATCCATCACCAAACTCCCTTTATTCTTCAACTCCACCAAGAGATCCATGAAATCATGTCTCCTCCCACCCTCTTCCTCCCTCTGCCTCACCATCTGCGAGACGACATCCTTGAAAAAGGCGATGACCTCGGGATTGATGACCTGGACCCCCAGTAATTTATACAGCCGTGGCATGGAGGTCCTCAGCATCCTCCACAGGGTGCTCTTGTAACTCGGCTTCCCCAGCTTCTTCGCGGCCTCGTGGAACGCCGATTGTCCGTCAGTCAGGGCGCGAATCTGTATGCCAAAGGCACAACTGCCGATGACGTCTATCGTAAATTTGGCAGTCAAATCACGCACGTCGACAACACCCCGAGAAGTGCCAATGACTTTTTTCAATTCCTCGTGACACTCAACGAGAAGATAAAACATCCTCTTGATCTTCCCTGATGAGAACACGGGTGTCAGCTTCGATCTCATCCCTTTCCACTTTTTTCCCTCCATATTAAATAAATGCTCCGACAGGGAATCCTGGGAATTCACAGGAATTCCTCTATTCATGAAGCAAGAGAAGTCCTTCACGTTGATAGTCTTTATCAATTCCGGATCGCGTAGAATTAGAATCGGCGATCGCACCCTGAAGACACCGAAATATCGCGACTCTGGAAACCAATTGTACATTTCTTTTATCCCTTCCGGTTGTGACTTCCGGAACAGCAGGAGATCCCCGAAATTCCCCAGGAGAACTGTTGGTTTTTTGAATGGTACATTCAACTTCAACCAGAAGTCAAAGGTCGATGTTAAGTACAAGTAAATAGACATGATGATTAATCCAGGAATTATAATTACATGCAGCACTTCCTGCGCCAGGTACTCGCTCATTGCGATAATCTCCATTTCAATTTTTTCGATTTGGAAAATAATGATTTCCGGTCACTTATGAATCCTCCCAATCTCTCCTCTCAATCATCTGTCATTTCTTTAATTACAATTCAGTAATATTTATGTTGTTTGGATTTCATGACTCAGTCCAGACAAGAGTAAGCTAGTTATTTCATTTTTTTAATTACGCGCAGTTTTAATTGCGCACTTCCCCGGAGACGATTGACATGTGTTGTCAATAGAAAATTCGCAGGCGTTTATGATCCACTCATTATCGCGGTAATTATCGGCGAGAGAAATTGGTCAAGGCCGGTGGCTTTCACTGAATTTTTAAGCGCGAATTTCAATCGGCGGATTACACCGCGGATTGATGAAATTGTTGGGGAAAATTGTGGAATTATTTTTGGGTGATGGTTTTCCTTTCGTGGTCACCCACGGACTGCTTTGACTGAAGTCATGTAGCCATGGAGAACTCCTTGAGAAACCTCTTACACCGTTATCTAGATTGACGCTTTCCTCTCGTTCACTCTTTTACTCAAATAAATACCTCATGGCCTCATCTCACCACAACAACTCGAAATTCCATTGAGTATCGATGGGCTGATATAACTCACTACCAAAATTATAAATAAAAAACAAGTCTAATGACGAGTTCTTCGAGTTCTTCGAGTGGCGGGAGCATTGGCCTTTCAGTTTTATCGCGAGAATAAATAACTGAAATACTCCAGTCGAGTCACTCTCACTGACTGATACCGAGTCATTGATAAACATTACCCAATATTTCACTTTTAAATTAGCGAACAAAAAAAATCGAATTCTTTTACCGTCGGAGGATAAATTTGTGACGTTTAAATTTCAATTTTCCGAGCGAATGTCGTGTCCTATTTTTATTTCTCTCATAAAAAATAATAAATATCGTCTAAACGAGAGAAATTGTAATATTTCTGAAGTTTTAATTATTCGGAAATTTCACCCCAAAAAATATTATGATAAATAAAATAAATAAAATAAATAATTATAAATGAAATAAACAAAAGCAAAACAAAATCGTTTTTTAATTATTTTATAATTATTATTTTTTTTAATAAAATCTCTCATTTCAATTAATGCAATTGAGGATTTTTAATTTAAAATCTCGATTTTGATTCGAACATTCGAGATTTAATTTGAAAATGAAACGTCCTGAAAGTCTTGAAGGATTCGAAATTGGCGCTAATTTTTGGAGTGGCACTGCTGTCCAATGGCTGTCATCAAAACGAAAACGAGCGAAAAGGCCCGTTGTCCGGCTTTCGAGGACGGTGTATCCACGTGGATAACTTGACAGCAATTTTTCTTCACCATAAAACCCTTAAAATTATGTCTAAAGGAGATTTGCTGGAGTTCCACAGGCGAGCCATACTTGCGGTAATTTTCTCGTTGCACTTTATTCCCTTCACAATCGAACGCAGGCTCAGTGGAATTGGATTTTTTTCAACAGGAAAATGAAATTGATCAGCTGAAGAAAGAGATTGATGTGCTGAAGACTCTGCTGAAGCCCACAACGTCTTCCTCCAAAGAATTGACTGAGCTTCAACAGGAAAATGCGAAACTGAAGCACCGGGTGGCCATTCTCACACGAGTAGGTTAACAAACTTGTCAACAGTGAAGATCATGTATGAGTTTATCGTCAAATAATCAACTCGTGTTTTTTTGGCGATTTTTTTCTTCAGTACGTGGAGTCAGTGAGAGCGAAAGAAGCTAAATTAGGAGATAAAACAGAACAAATGATAAGTATTTACGACGAGCTGGAGACTGTGTTCCTCGCAGCGATCAGCAAGACTTACCCTGACCTGGTGGATCCACCGGTCGTAATTACCACCTGCCAGGATGCCAAGTTTGGGGATTACCAGTGTAACAGCGCAATGGGACTTTCGAAATTATTGGCAGGGCAAGGTATGACTGAATTCTTGACTCTGTGTTATCCTGAAGAATTGATATGTATCGCATGACAATTAATTCTCCATAAACTTCAAACAGGTAAAAAAACATCTCCTCGAGACGTGGCAAATGCAATTCTCTCAAACGTCTCGCCAACTCCACTAATCGAGAAGCTAGAAATTGCTGGTCCAGGCTACATAAACATCTTCCTAAAACGAGACTTCGGCCTAGACGCCCTGAAGACTCTGCTGAAGGCCGGGAGAGTGCCACCCCCCAGGGTCGACAAGCAGAGAGTAATCGTGGACTTCTCCAGTCCAAATATCGCGAAGGAGATGCACGTGGGTCACC
Source organism: Fopius arisanus (assembly GCF_000806365.1). Lineage (NCBI taxonomy): Eukaryota > Metazoa > Arthropoda > Insecta > Hymenoptera > Braconidae > Fopius > Fopius arisanus. The sequence goes on along the minus strand of NW_011887740.1, from coordinate 4,809,154 downwards.
TGAGGTCCACGATAATCGGCGAGAGTATTGCAAGGCTTTTGGAATACCTGGGGCACGACGTATTGAGGCTGAATCATGTGGGAGACTGGGGAACTCAATTCGGAATGCTAATAGCTCATCTCCAGGAAAAATTCCCGGATTATTTGACTGTCTCACCTCCCATCTCTGACCTTCAGGGTTTCTACAAAGAATCGAAGATTCGTTTTGACACTGACGAGGAATTCAAAAAACGAGCGTACGCTTGTGTTGTCCAACTCCAGGCCTTCGAGCCAGACATCACCAAAGCCTGGAACATGATCTGCGACGTTTCAAGGAGGGAATTCGACAAATTGTACGAACGCTTGGACGTAAAGATCATCGAGAGGGGCGAGTCATTTTACCAGAAGATGATGGAGGTGATTGTCAAGGATCTGGAGGCCAAGGGACTCCTCGAGGAGGATGAGGGGAGGAAAATCATGTGGGGGGAGAAACCTAATACTGGAATTCCTTTCACGATTGTCAAGTCCGATGGAGGATTCACGTACGATACCTCCGACATGGCGACACTCAAGCATCGACTCGAGGAGGAGAAGGGCGACTGGTTAATTTATGTCACTGATGCTGGACAGGCAGTCCACTTTCAACTTCTTCAGAGCTGTGGAAAACGCGCTGGAATACTCAAGCGTAAGTGAATTAAAAAAAAATGTTACATTCATTAAAACGATTTTCTCCTTTTGCGTACAATTTCATTTTCATTCTCTCCAGATCAACGATTCAGTCACGTACCATTTGGGGTTGTCCTCGGAGAAGACAAAAAGAAATTCAAGACCAGATCAGGAGATACAGTGAAACTGCTCGATCTACTCGATGAAGGTCTCAAGAGAGCCCTAGATAAACTCCGGGAAAAGGGACGGGATAAGGAACTGAGTCCTGAGGAATTGAAGGCAGCGCAGGAGGCAGTGGCCTACGGCTGCATCAAGTACGCGGATTTGTCCCACAATCGCAACCTCGAGTACGTCTTCTCCTTCGACAAGATGTTGGAGGACAAAGGAAATACTGCAGTTTATCTGCTGTACCAATTGACGAGGATCAGGTCTATAGCCCGAATTGCCAACGTCACACCAGAGCAGATGAAAAAAGCCATTGAGACCACTCCTGTAACCCTCGATCACGAGAAGGAGTGGAAATTGGCTAAAGTTCTTCTTAAGTTCCCTGATGTTCTTCTTAAAATCACTAAGGACCTGTATCTTCATACCCTCTGCGAATTTTGCTACGAGATATCCTCCGCTTTTTCTGAATTCTATGATAAGTGCTGGTGTTTGGAGAAGAACAGTGTTGGAGAAATTGTTAAAGTCAATATGGGAAGGATTCTACTCGCTGAAGCCACAGCTATTGTCCTTGAACAGTGCTTTTATATTCTCGGCTTGAAAACTGTAGCCCGTATGTGATTTTGTTACAACTGCCAACAAGAAATAAAAAATCAGTCTTCATCAAATTATTCTATTTTTCTCTTCGAATTTATTTCAGTTTCGTTGTTCGAATCGAATAGATATATGTTGTAATTAATTTTGAGCGCTATGCGTGTGTTATAAACCTAGTAAAAATAATTATAATAAAAATCTCGCGCACTCTGATATAATTGATAAGGATACATCGGGGTCATCGATCATCGCGGGTCAGTGATAAAAGAATAAATTTATCAATCATTTAGAAAATGTCAGAGGGTCGTCTGCAACTCGGAAATTATTTTCTTCTCTACTGCAGTCTTGAAAAATTTTCCTGGAATCTCCAAAAAATAATTACAATTTGAATTGTCGATATTCATAATGACGTCGGCTGTAGTACGCGCGATAAACGATAGTAACGCCTTTATAGTTATCGGAACATTCGAACATTCAACATTCATTCAAATTGACACGAGTGAGGAGTGTCAATTAAAGAGCAATTATTTTGAAAATTTACTGTGCAAAATCATCGGAAGAATGAACACTGCCACCAAACGCAATTCACGACTGAGTAATTAAAATTTTTAATTCTTCTCTTTATAAGAGCATTCGCCTTACCAAAAATTGATGATCATGCGAATTTTGAGTTTAATAAACAGGCGGTGAAAATTATGGGGTGGCCGTAATGGAGTGCAGTGTCCAATATTTTTTGTTGTTATTCGGAGATTTTATTTTTTATTCCATACAATTTTTCTTTCATGAATCAGTTGTTCTCGATGATTCTGACATATTTACCTAACCTTGACACTTTAACTTCCTCTCCTCACACAATGGGACACTAGTAATTAATATCAATAATCAATGATGCTGTGAATTTATTTTCTTGAATGAAATTATTTGGCACAGGATATCTGGAATGAAAATGTTTTGAATATTAATTTCATGTCAAAGTAAACATTGAGGTTAATTATGATTTATTAATGGAGTATCATGATCTAGTGTAACACGTGGACCAATGGAAATATCTTATTCAAAGATTTGAAAACGATTCCAATTGATCGATTATTTTTTGTGATTCAGACTCCATGAGCACTGGAGATGCGACTTCAACCCGGAGGGCTCTCTTCACCGTGGGTCTCATTTTCTTAACTTCATTGACAGCACTGCTCTACGTCTACGCTAATTTTCCTGAATTAGAAGAGTAAGATAATTATTCTCGTCAGTCAAGACAATTCCCCTGTCCTTCACCATTATTATATTTTCTACTTTCCAGACACGAGAAACAACACATGAAACTGCCCCTTCATATAGAAGACGCCAAAAATCTTGGGAGACTTTTAGACAGATACAAAGAGCTTTATTACATGGAAGTACTCGCTGGTGTCTTCGTCACGTACATTTTCTTGCAAACATTTGCAATACCTGGATCGATCTTCCTGTCGATTCTCTCGGGATTTCTGTTCCCATTTTACTTGGCTCTTCTCCTGGTGTGCACATGCAGTGCAGTGGGGGCATCATTATGTTATCTTCTCTCCTCGTTACTAGGACGAAAGCTATTATTCAAGTATTTCCCGGATAGAGCGAATCAGTGGGCGCAGACAGTGAGAGAACACAGGGACAATCTGTTCAATTACATGTTGTTCCTGAGGATGACGCCACTACTCCCTAATTGGTTTATAAATCTGGCGAGTCCTGTTATAGGGGTTCCAATGATTCCGTTCTCACTCGGGACATTCTTTGGGGTTGCTCCACCATCTTTTGTTGCTATTCAAGCTGGCCAGACACTCAACAAGTTGACGTCTTCCAGTGACACTTGGTCCTGGTCGAGTATGCTTATGCTATGCATATTTGCTCTGCTATCTTTAGTTCCTGTGTACTTCAAGGAATTCTTCAACAGATTCTTCAAGAAACTGCGGCTCAAGTTCGACTGAACTTTAAATATTTCCATCTCGAATTCTCAGAGATTGTGCGATATTTATTTGGGAGTGGCTTTAATTAGAGACATCCCCATAGAAATCCAATCATCCCTTAAATGCATACTTTTAGGGAATTGACAGTCACGAAGAATGAGATGGAAATCTCTGACTAAATTCTAAAAATATAATAATAAAACATGGACTCCTTAAATATAGGTTCTTGTCACATAAATTTCGGTACAAAGTTTAGCGAAATGAGCACGAGACATTATTTATTAGGTAGAAAAATATGTATTTCGGATTAAATGAACATTCTCTTCTCGTTTCGTTTTACGTTGAACAATAAAAAATTTTCTCGTGTTACCTAATTATTGTATTCGATTGATGTGAACAATTTTATCTCCCCTGGCGCACAATTACTGAAAAATGAATTATAATTCGCCTAGGTAAATTTAGATTGGTCTAGTTACAATTGTAATCGCAAAAGCACGTGATCTCAGGTGAAAAAAAATATGAAAATCGACGTTGAACGTTGAGTCAGTGAAGTATGATAAGATAATTTGAGTGAGTGTATGGGATATAAATGAATTCATCCAGAAAATTTTGTACTTGCGATGATATCAAGTTCTAATTCCAAATAACTGAAATAAAAAAACCCTTGAAAAATCTAAAAATAGATTCTTATTATAATTAGTTTCTAGAACACATTAAATAATTTATCAAATAATTGGACATTGAAACGATTTTTTCGTTCAAGATTTCAACAGAATGACGTGAGATAATTAATTGAGATTTCAGTCGAGTTGATTGCTGGAAGGCTCATAGGTCTCCAGTACCACCAGTTGTACCACACTGTAAATAAATAAATGAATAAGAACAAAATACAGCTTTCAATTATGTCCATAAGATAATTACGTACGAGTACGACTCGGAGATAATAAAACAAGAAAAGTCCTGCAATTTCGTTGGCACTCAGTACTAGGCGTCATTTTAATCAGTCTTGAGCCTCTCGTAGACCTGAGGATAACATTGCTGCATTCTGGATTTGGCTGGAAAATTGACGTTAAAAAAAAAATTACTGGAACTCCAGTTGCAATACAGTCCATCGAAATTTGAGTACTTACCAAGGAATATTCACCAGCTTTGGGCTCGTCAATAAACAAGTACCTCTCTGTACTCTGACTCCACCAAATGGGTGTCCCTGACGGTTTGGGCATTAATTTTCGGAGAATTCTACTGGGCCTCATGCGATTGAGCCTCCATGATACATGAGTATCCAGGAATTCGGATGGATTCTCGTCAAGTCTTTTCTCCAATACATTTTTTATTGTCCTGCAACATATTTATTCAAAACAAATTCCATTTTCAATTAGTCATAAACAGCACTTTTCACTCACCTGTAAAAAGGATTATTCGAGGAGATTCTTCTGGCGTCGACGTTAAAAATATCAGAGTGATTTTTGTACATATTAATAATACTATCCAGATCCGCATTGCTGTCACTCTCAGCTCTCACGAAGGGTATTCCAACATTAAAGGTTTCAGTCATGTTCCAGCCCGTCATATCTGGCACTGATTGCACAGTACTACAAGGCCAGCAATCCATATCCGCTACCTTGAAGAAAGGGTTTTCTATCAAGCAGGATTCATCGTACAGCTCTAAAAAATATATAATAAAATAAGAATTGTCGTTAAACCGGAGACAGTGATAATTACCAGTTAATGCTGGATATCTCTTGATAATGGGGACAGCCATCTGTCGAAATACTGTTAAGCCAGGATAAATGAAGCTCTGCATATTTCTCAAAAAAATACTGTGCGTTGCCGGATGATTGTACAATCCCAGAAAACAAGCAATCGTTATTAAAACTACCCCAATGACCACTCTAACCCCCTTCCACACCCCATGGAATTTATTAACACGACTCATCTCCAACTCCTTGAAGCACTCCTCAAAAATCCTCTCAGTTTCAACTTCTGTGATCCCATTTTCTCTCGCATAAATCCTGAGATCGTCCACATACTGCCTGTATAATTGAAAATCTCCCATATTTCTGCATCGATACCGATCATCTGATCGTTTTATAAACAACAATTCGGAGCACTCCCCCTCGTCATCAGCATTTCCATCGAAACTGCAGCTCACGTGACATCGACCAATAGAATTCCCGGGACTTGGATTTTTCTTCGTTTTACGTTAACGCTAAATCGTAAAATTCCACCAATCACCAGAAGAAAATTTCACATTCCAGGATGTCATTGGTGGAGAATAGTGAATTAATTTCGACGTAAACCCGTGCTAAATTCCTCAGCTTCCACGTCCTTGGAGCGTGTGTAAAGTGATGAAAAGATACCTTAAAACTATATCTCCACACTGTGAATCTCCCCCACACAACAGACGTAACAAAGTCATCAAGTAGGAAAATTGTTTAGAACAATCTAACAGAAGTCCCTCGTGAGTTTGCCTGTGTGCTCCAATGAAGTGTGAATAAGTCCCATAAATGTTTTGAGGTTAGAGTTGCCATTGACATTTCAACAATGATTCCTCGCAGTCTCCTCGATTTTACTGCGACTCCAATCTGTATCTTGACAGTATCAATAGTGTTTTGTTGTGCGGTATCGTCAGCACTAGGTGAAAATGCTCCAGTGGAGATTGAAAAGCCCGAGATTGTCGTAGCATCAACGGTAAATTCCCCCTCACTTCTCGATTATTTACAACCGGCTTGTGTAAGAAATAATGAGTAATTATTTTACAAGAAACATGAGGAATCAACGGTGGCAACTCCGGTTCAGGGAAGCCTGGGATTTCTCCACGCCTTCATCGCAGCCCTCTCTGTCATCGTTGTCTCAGAACTTGGGGACAAAACCTTCTTCATAGCTGCTATAATGGCCATGAGACATCCTAGACTCACTGTCTTTATTGGGGCAATCAGCGCACTAGCACTCATGACAATACTCTCTGGTAATTGTCCTTGAAGTTTTACTACTCGAGAATTCGAGCGGAACAGATTTTTTTATTTATAGTTTTCTCATTCCAGATTGATATAACCCATATGCGCTATTTATTACTGATTACAAGATTTCTGAGATTACAAGATTAATTTTTATTACAGTTTTCTTTGGATATGTCGCTACTATTATACCTCGAGCGTACACCTATTACATATCTACTGCTTTATTCGCGCTCTTTGGGTTGAAAATGCTGAGGGATGGGTATTATATGTCTCCCACCGAGGGCCAGGAAGAGCTCGAGGAGGTGCAGTCTGATCTCAGGAGGCGTGAGGATGAGGTCTCTATTATTGCAATTATTCATTACTCCATTGGATGGAGGAAATCGAGAAACAGAAAGAAATTCAACAAATTCTCTTTTATTTTAATTCAAGCTATTATTTTCTGTCGAAATGACACCGAATTCGTAAAATCCGACTGCTCGTTCTGATAATATCGGAAATATGAAGGCATTAGGATTACATTTTTATTCCCTGATAATTTTTTCCAATGGTCAATTAAGACTTCGTAGAAATCGCCCCATTGAGTCATGAGATAATGATGTTTCTAACTGTTCCATTTGCCTCGAATGGACAGAGATAAAGTTGATAATTTTTGCTTCTGGAATTCTTCCGTTGCACTTATCGTATGTTGACATGAAAATTCATGTAGTACATTCTCATGCAGCTGGAGAGGGAGGTGGGAGTTGCTATCGTAACGCAAGACCCTGAGACAGGTGTAATACGAAAGACTCCGAAGACGACAGCCCTCATGCTCCTCTCGCGAATATTCTTCCAGGCCTTCACACTGACGTTTCTCGCTGAATGGGGCGATCGATCACAGCTGACTACCATTATTCTTGCTGCACGAGAGGTGATTTATTGAGTCATTAAACTCGGAGTATTAACATTTATAAATTGTTTTCTTTTATTTATGGAAATAATTCATGTTTTTTTAAAGGACATCTACGGAGTTATCGTTGGTGGCATCCTTGGGCATTCGTTTTGCACTGGACTAGCTGTTCTCGGTGGCCGTATGATAGCGCAGAGAATATCCGTTCGAACAGGTCTTCAATTTTTAATTGCTTTCGCATCATCTACGGGGAATTCTCCAAATTTTCTTCTAATTTTTTTTATTATGAGAAAGACAGCTGCTTCTTGACATATTAATTATTTCTCTTGCACTCAATCGCGATGATTATTTTTTCCAGTTACTATCATCGGAGGATTGGTTTTCCTAGCGTTCGCCGTCACTGCTCTCTTCATGGACCCCACAGAGACCGTGTAGATAATTTAAAATCGAGAACACAATGCAAGTCGACTTGTACTCTACAACATGTCATGCTGGATATGTATTCCTGCAGCGTATCACTGTAAATCAATATTCACTCCATAGTATTATTGAATAGTACACTCAAATCATTCGCGTGAATCCAGTGTAAATGGTATATTTTTATATTTGTATTTTCATTGAGAATGATTGTTTTTATTTCCTTAACGACATTGTGCCTTGAAAAATGAATGGCACAAGATGTTGTGCAGTCGAGGCTGTCTGGAATAGCGTATGACATTTGTAGATATAGAAAGATTAATTGCGGTGCAATCTTTAGAGGCGTATTCACTTACCGATACGAGTGTTTGGAATTCACATCGATGTACCTGTACTTCATAATTTTCCTTCAGTTGAACAGCAATTACTGATAAGCATGGTAAATCATTGTAAATAATTGAAATAAATTCCAAAGTGATAAATCAATTGTAATTCGATGTTTCTCCATTTTTTCGAGCAAAATTAAAAAATCGGACAAATTATCTATTGTAAAGCTTTCATTTGGAATAAAAGGAATAAAGTGGACAGAATCAGCTGATTCAGGTGTTTGACAATTTTCCCGCCAAAGCATGATGCTGCGCAGGCCGAGTATTGCGGTTAGAATATGTTAATTGATAATAGATGAGAGCTGTCTTCGTAAAGAACAATTGGGGCGTTGTTTATGTGTTTTTCGAGTATTTTTAATGGACAATAATTGTTAATATGGCTGAGAGAGGAGCTCATTTAACTGGGACAGCCCTTGTGAAACCCACAATTTTCGAAATCGTCGCACAAGAATCTCTAGCCTCAACTTTGGAACCTGCATTCAAACGAGTTTTCTCTGTAAGGAGAAACTTTACGAAATTCTGAAGAAAAGAAAACCGTTTTTAACAGATTGATCAGTTTTTAGTAACGTGCAACCCTGAAAGGTATGGGTGGCTGACGCAATGGTCTGATGAGGCGTATGGAGTTTTTCATGGACTGCTCCAAAGGTTCTATTTGAAGAATTATGGTGCGACAATTTCAGTAATATATTGTAGCAATTTCCGTGTACAAATTTCATCCTGAATTCCATCGAGATTACCTCAACGACATTTCGATTCAGGTGCATCATTTTCGGAAACATTTTATGGACTCCAGAGGATAGCAATAGTCAACTCTAAACCTGGAGGGAAATTATCCAAAGGACAGGAAACATTATCACTAATCTTCCTCCTTCTTCATCCGTATCTGAAAGCAAAGGCGAATCAGTTTGAATTGGCGGAAATCGATGGCAAAATTCCAAATGAGGTGAAACATTCGATTGATCGAATCATTTTCAGTTGTACGTTCTAATTTCTGTATTTGAACTACCTGTGCTAATCAATAATAAATATTAATTGCAGAAGTGGAAAAGAATATTGAAGACGTACTTCGTGAGGGCTCACAGAATCTACAATTTCATTCGAGAAATTTCTAGTCTTTATTACTATCTCTCCTACATCTCGGACAGGTCGAAATATCCAACTCCTCTGCTGCACCTGTTATCAATGACTCTGACGTACTCTCATCCCCACGAGTTGATCTCCATTTCCGAGTTACTCAGTAAATTGAGACAAGGAGGTTTCAGCACGAGCGACGGTGTATACCTACTGCAACGAGGATTCACGAGAACCCTGGAGTTGGGTGCATTTTTCCTGCAGTTCGTCAACTGGTGGAACCAGGAGAATTTTTACACCAACCTCATGTCACTCCCCGTGCCACCACCACCACCAGTACGTCCTATTATTCCATCACTTCTCAAGAAATTATTTATATATATTTTTTTTCAGGTACCCGATATCGCCAGGAGGTACAAAAGCTTGTGCCCAGTGTGTATAAAATCTCCGAACATTCCAACTGCACTCTCTGTTTCAGGGTGAGTACAATAATTATCAATCAACCATTAATTGTTAATCCTAATTAACTGAATGAATTCCCCTCGACAAAATTTCTTAACAAAATATATTTCGTTCGTCTGTGATTATTCCTCTCTCTGCAGGTACGTTTTCTGTTATCAATGCATTCTGTTAACGATTCAAACAAACGGGAAATGCCCAGTGACTCACTATCCTGCAAAGGAAGACGATTTGATCCGTCTCTACAACTGATACTTCAATCAGTCTTTTGACAGGGAAAAATTATTTATTTTGTTGATAAAAAATTTCAGCGGCTGTGGGACAATTAGTAAACAAACTAATGGATGTATGTATACTCTTAAAATAATACATTTTATTTTGAATAAATATTTTAATACAGATACCGATTTTTATCTCGATCTGATCGCAAGCTGCTCTGCAACTGTTTCCTCTTCTCCCAGTACTCCACGCGCATAATTTATTTTAAAATTAAATAATTGACTTTCAATCGAGCAGGAATTAGACAATAAAATAATGGAGAGGTTTTTATAAAGTTCTCGGAATATTTCAGAACAATCACACGATTTAATAATTTTGACAATCACAGATGCACACTGTCAGATATGTATAAATAATTATATTGCAATCACGTTCTCATTTTTATGACCCCTTCTTGACCAGTACAAACGTGTCATATTTACAACAATGATTTTTGGTTCACATGATTTGGCGATGCATTATTTCGTATTCACTAATGGAAATAAAATGAGAGAGAGAAGACTTTCTGTTCTCCTTGGAATATCCACAACACTGAATAGTTGCAATAATCTCTATGGACCATTCTTCACTCGTCTCCATTTAATTACACTCCTTCAAAATATTAACTACTTCTCTTTACGTTAAAATTACACAGAAAAAATAATGACCGACTTGTCAAAAAAATAATTACAAAATCCACGAAATCCTCCGCTGAAAATGATGAAGAATAATTACTGGATACGTAACGCAGTTTCTAGGAATAAAATCTTACACCAAAAGAGAGCCCACAGCCATAACAAACTGATCAAAAAATAATGAATCTGTAATATCAATTAATCTCCAGGGGATTTCTACGGCGAATTCTCTCAATTGTACAATTTCTCCCTGATATCGACACGAGTCTTCTTCGCTACGTAATTACGTTATTTCCACTGGCACGTGGCTCCGTGAGATCCTCCACAGAGCCAAATTGATTGTCACTGTGTCCAGGATCACTAGTGTAACCAGAGAACGATCCACCAGGTGCACTGTGTGCTGTCGGGATCACTTGATCTGGCAGAAGAGAAGTTCGCTCGTTGACGTGCCCCCAGGTCTGTTGATAAGCTCCACGACCCCGAATTCTTCGACTGAGAGACGAACCAACAACACTGAAATGCTCTTTTATGTCGTTGTGAACGTCCGAGACGTCCCACATCGCCCTGAATCAATGAAATCATTTTAAAACCAAATAACTCCCCTTGAAATGTAAAATATTTACTCGTAGTCCTGCCTGTTTTACCTGAATGCATCCCACCAGGGCTCACCCTGTGCTAAATTAACGTATGGCTTGTAACTAAAGCTGTAGTGATGAGCCACAGCCGCCAGGAACATCTCAATGCAGATAAGGAAGTCTTGGAGTTTAGCAGAAATATGTCTAATGTCATCAGTATTATCAGTGTCAAAGATATTCGATATCACACCGCAATACACCAGTATTGCTATCAGAACACCTTGACTGTAATATTCATGATCAAATAAATTGAAAGAATAATTTCTCACAACAGTTATTGTAGCATTAACTCACAAAAACGAGAAGAAGACCACAGCTTTGATACACAAAAATTTTCCAATAGGCTTCATTGGCTCGAGAGCTTCGGCATTGGCTCGATAGAAGAGTACCAGGCAGTACATTGCCACAAATTGGGATAAATTATTGAAAGCAATCATGTAGGGGAAGGCAACATCCCCACGAAATTCGCCTTCCCCATAAACTTCATTCAAGGCGCATATGCTGAAAGGCAATTACCAAAATTAAGATTACTGATACGAAGATGCAATTCGCGTTAATTAACTCACAATGAAATTAATGTGGACAAAGGCCTGACAACGGCGTACTGAAGTATTCCATGTTTACACATGTGCACAAATTCGTGTCCCATTTCCCAATCTGGAATACAGCAGAGTGGAAACATGTGATGAACTTGTGGTGACATCTCCAATCTGTGCTCCAGCTGATGATCGGCGTTGAGGTAGGCCAACAGGTACATCATAAAATTGTATATTACATACGCCTCGTAACACTCACGCAAACTGTCCACGTAAATACTTATTTTCGGGTAAATTAAACCTAGCCACTGAAATGAAAAAACCATTGGAACTTCATTATTGTCAATGAATGACGGGAGAAATAAATACTTCAGATTTGTTTTTCTTACAGCATTTACTGCATAAATTGGCACCATCCACAGGATTCTGTCGTAAGAAACATTAAACACACGAAGAATTATCTTAAAGTGATAAAAACGTGAGATATTCGTTCAATAATATTACAGACTAAAATAAGTCATGGCTTCGATAATTCAGTGGATAATTCCGTAAAGGGGAATTGCATTTATTCAGCACGTACGGACTTTAATTATTAAATTAATTCATTGAGAAATTAATTGTAATAGTAAAGCCGTTGCATACCTGATGATGTACTTCTGCAACCTCGGTTGTGTGTAATGAATCATATGCTGGATTATTTCATAAAAAGCTATGGGTAAAGCTAAAAGGGCGAATCCACCGCCGAGAAGAGCACCCTGATCCTCTTTTTTAAAACCATTCTGCATGGATTTTGTTAACAATATGGGCACTAATATACATATCAAAAGTGCATAAAGGCCTGTGAGCACTGGCAAAATCCATATTCGCCAGCGGCGAAAAATATTGGCCATTTCTTATCGCATGTGAAACAATCGTATCAAAATGTCACATAGTTCCCCCGTTAATCCGCCCCTGCAAAAGTGATTAAACGATGATTATTTTTCGTTATTAATTGCCTAGAGGAAATAAATATTTATAGCAGTTGAATTTTTGCCTTCCACGTAATGTCTGAACATGAAAAAATATCAGGACAATTTTATTAATTAGATACTAAATGAATGACGAGTGATCCAACCAGTGATAGATATAAAATTCTGTCCCTTACATGTCTGTAATCTTCAATTATCTCGGCGAAGCCTTATCACAAATCACCGAGGTACTTTCTATATTACAAATTGATGAATTACGTATAAAGTAATTGTCCTTGAATTTAATTAAATTCAATTTTAATCTCTTCCGCTTTCTCTTTGATTAAACAGTGGAATTTACGCACCTGTCTCGAGTATCTTTAAACCTTTGTGATGTCGAAAGGTCACTCGGGGAATTCGAAAGAAACTACTGAGAAAGTGATTAATCCTCGAGTCTAGTGATGTAACGATTTAAAAAAATACTCATTGAAATAGAAAGGAAAAGAATGATTCATTCCTTTGTCTTTGAGGCAATTATTGTTTCATCTGAAACTTGCCGAAACACTGGATCAGCAAAAAAAACCACTCAACATTTTACCCACGAATTTTGACGTAGACTTCCCCCTCCACTTGTGTCTAAACTGTCAGTGATAGTCCTGATGAATGAACCATGATAAATGACAGATGAATTACTCTTCCCCCTTTCTAATCAAACACAACGCCGAATTACTCACGTTTGACGACAATTAACGTTGATTATTCACCGAGGATATCTCGACTTGTCTTAAAAATGCTGGTAATTAACCTTCGATGACGTAGTCCTCCAGCCTCAGCGAAATCACGAAAAGCTGCTCATAAATTCGAGGAATAAATTCTAATGAAAAATAAATTCTCCCCTTCCCGGTGTAAGATGATGATTTGGTGGAGGTGTTTCGGCTGTAAAATCCTTTAGTAAAAAAAGCATGAAAAGTGTCATGGCTTAGAGCAGAGAGGATTGACTAAAGTAGAGGCTCAGTTCTGGGGGTTTGAGTGACCCCAGCTGCATCGTAGTACTGCACCCCAAGAGAGGGAGGGCGCCACACGCAATGCTGGGGTGTTTTTTTTTATTAACCAAGTTTTTATTGCAATGCTGGCGTGTCCATCAAGTCGACGGGGTGAATTTTATTTTCTGCTGTACGAATGCTTTTTGTTTTTCATTTGTTTAACTCAAATTTAGCCCACTGTAGAACGTACGGAAGGGGGAAACCACATCTTGTGGAATTTTAATGGAAAAAATTATTCAATATGTTGAAGATATACCACTAATAAAATTATATTTACAGAATGAGCGCTTTGTCCTATCGGTAACGTGATCGGCTAGCATGCCGACGGCTGGGGGGTTCGATCCCGCCAACGTTAATTTTTTTTTTTTAATAATTCCTATTTTTTTTTTTTTGTAAATGGCTAATTAATGGAAATATTGTTTAAAAACTGAATATTTGAAAATTGAGAAGATATCCAGTGAAATTGAAAAATTAGCAATTTTTTAAACCGATACTTTTGCAAAATATATACCCCTAATGAAATTATATTGTTGCAATAGTTCGTTATCCTAGTGGTAACGTGCTCGGCTAGCACGCCGACGGCCCGGGTTCGATCCCGCCGTCATTCATTTTTTTTATTTAAATAATTCCAATGTTTTCCTTTGTAAATGGCTAATCAATCGAAATATTGGTTAAAAACTGAATAGCTCTTCGATTGTCATGTTCCCCTGATACTTTTTCAAAAATTTCGAATTTTGCACTTTCAGTGAAAATTTCAGTGAATAACTCCTCTATTGTCATGTTACCCTGATACTTTTTCAAAAATTTCGAATTTTTCACTTTCAGTGAAAATTTCAGTGAATAGCTCCTCGATTGTCATGTTCTCCTGATACTTTTACAAAAATTTCGAATTT